>NW_008238337.1:7189330-7195141 GCF_000691975.1 Corvus brachyrhynchos
GGCTGCCCTGGGCAGCGCACCCGACCGCTGCTCCAGTCCCCTGCCAGACCCCGGAGCCCAGTCAGGGGAGTGAACGGTCAGAGGAATGGGAAATAAGAAAAGGACTCAGGTCTTTCCAAGGAGCAAAAGGGACCCCAGCTTCATCATTGCACGAAGCAAGGGACAGGGAAGGAATATTCCCAGGCATCTTGGGGAGCGCAAAGCATAGGAGCTGCACAAAAACCAGCAGCCACTTAACTTTTCTGGAGGTGATGGGAGGGCAAGGACAGTCCCCATTTCTGAGGCAGCCTTCTGGTTTTCCAAGTGAGACGCTCTCCTGCACGCCGTTGACTCACACCACATCCTGCAGTGAGTGTCAGATGACAACTCAATCAACGGGAAAAAATGGATAATACCTTCAGTTGGTGTCCAAGTGGGTGCATATAAGAAGCCTGAAGTTGGAGGGCTGGTGTCAAAGAAAACTTTTTTTCTTTCATAAATGGAGTCCTGTGTTGAATGCATCCTGGCACTGAGCTCATGCCTACTCCAGGCCCATTCACCGCCTGCTCCATGGGTTTGATGTCCCGACTGTAGGATACAATGTTTGAATCCCAAAGAAATGAAAGCAGTCTTCACCTAATCTTCGCAGTACTTTCGAGATGAAGCCGCCTGTTAGCCTTTATTGGACACCTACAAAAAGTAACAACCTGATCAGCTTAAGGCTGAGGGAGGCTCAGGGACAGGACTCCGCTCACTCACTGCCCACAGGGACCACGCTGCCCCCCTGGGAAATTTACACATGCTGATTTAGAAGTAGCCCTTCTATGGAAGGGCACATAAGGAATGTCTCGATAGCTTAATTGGCTTGTTTATACTTCTTGCATTGAAAGCACAGATGCAAATAATTCTTTGGGTGACCAATTCTTATTTACCCTCCTTTTTTCAGAGCAAATTCTGTGTAAAGGGTGTTCCTGGGTTCTGACCTTGTCAGTTACTTACTGTGACTGCTTGTGTTTGAATTTACATTTTGCTCCTCCTGGGTAATATATCTTTGAGTTACCTGTCAAATGAAAAAGCATATATCAGAGAATTTATAACTACATTTTATCTGTTCTGAATAAACACAAAACCCAGGGCACTTGGCATCCTTGGCAGGAGGGTTTTTTAAGCAGAACACTTCTGCCTGAAGGGCAGTCTGGTCTCTGTAGCATAGCACTGTGGCGCATTGCTTTTCTCAACACTCACAGTTAAATCTCAGGGCGATGTCACCATAAATGTATGTTAAGCTTTGAAAAATTCCCGAAACAAGAAATCTACTTTTTTTCCACATGAGGCTCAGTGTGACAGAAGTAAATGCAGAGATTCCATCTGCTATTCCCTGATGCTGATGCACAGTTGTTGAGGACATAAGTCAAGGACTAGCTGGCAGAAAAGGGTATTCAAAACCTACATTTTTCTTTGCTTGGACATTGCTGGAATAAAAATATAAAAATATCTAAATAAAAGACAGAGAACAAGTCCAAGTCTAGCAGCTCTCTTTTTAAGGATCTTACACCCCTGTTATTTGGATTCCTTTCCAGGGGTCATCTGAGTGCAGGCACCCGTAATCATTTGGAGGCAAAGAGGGTGCTGTGTGGGCCATGCTACCACTCCAAGCTGTAGACCTTGAGCATGTAGCACAGACACAACTGTATGCTGATTTCTCATGTTTGTGTTTGCCCTGTTCTTGGCATCGCAAATTCTGTCACTATGTCTTTGTTCCCTTATCTCAGCAACCCTCTGCTAGCAGAACCTGTCCACACCACACTTCATCACTACAGCTTAGCAGCTGGAATTAAGGATCAAACGTACAGCAGTCTGATCATAAAGTATTTTCAGCTCAGGTTGTTGACCCTTTCAAACCGTATTTTTAATGAGGATTATGTTTTATATTTATGGTCTCCTTCCGTGAGCAGGCAGGAGGACTCTGTATAGGCTTGAACAACTTCCCACACCAGGCAGCACAGAAGACTAGGTCCAAAAGGTGTCTGACTGCCCACTGAAGGTAACAACCACGAAGCCAGGCTTGCAAGTAGTACCTGCAAACCTCTTCCAGGTGAGCTGCCTTCCCCCAGTGTCTCACAGCTGCCCGTTAGATGTGTCGGGCAGCTGGAAGGAGACTGGAGATACATTTACTGGAAGGATCAAGAAAGGACAGAAGGGTAAAAGGAACTTTGCTTCCTGCCTAATCTCACAGTCTCTACAGCCCCACATCTCACGGAGTTGCCACACAGCCCAGATCAGAGCTGTAGCCCATTCTCACCACACATCAGGAGGGGAGATACAGGGACAACAACTGTGCACATCCCTGAACAAAGGCCAAGACTCTTCCACAGTCTTTGAGACATCTTTAAGAAAGTAAATGTCCTGTTCTCTGTGTTGGACTACCTGTTGAAAAATCCAAGGTTTTCATGCTCTTTTAGCAAGTCCTTCCAAGGACAGTGTTTCCTATTGTACTATGCCATTTTGAGAGCTCTTGAAATGCTGAAGCAAGCACCAATTTCAGTAGAATAGTGACATTTATGAAGTTAGTGGATAGGACTTGTATGTATAATGGCAGCACTTTCTTAACCAGTAGCCCCAGGCTGGGAAAGTAATTTCTAGGAAAAAAAATAACTAGAAACTTACTGCTTCCAGACCAGCAGCAAAAATCATTTATTGTGGGAAAGCTAAGCTTGAAACCACTAAACCCCAGTAATTTCCATCAACTCTCTCTCTACCACACACACAGAGATACATGGAAAGAGAACTTTCTGAATTAATTTCCTGGAATATGTAAGGCATCCTGATACCAAAAGTAACTCTCCTTGCCCAGAGAGACTATTGTAGAACGTCCCACAGAAATGAATGCAGCTCTTAGCAGTTTCTGTTTTTCAAAACAGCTGGTGTGACCAAACTGAATCCAGATTTAAACAGGAGGAGGGCATTGGCAAGATACTTTCAGTAACAAGGCCTTAAATCTTAGTTTATTCTCCGTACACAAGAGCTCCCATCTTCAAACCTTATGGTTACACAATGTGGCTTTTTATGCTTTCCCAGCCTTCTCTTAGGTATAGCAGAGGTTGATTAAATCCAGCCTGAGCTATGTTGTTATATCAGACACACCGCAGTTGCATGTGTCCACTGTTTATAGAAATAGTCAGGAAAATAACATTTTAAATACTTATCCGTGCTTGAACAGACACGCTAAAAATTGCTTAGGTAGAATGCTGTAAAAATGTTCCACATATATAAATAAAATTTATGAGTAAATCAAATATGTAAATTAAATATTAAGGCAGTCTTTAATAAAGCATGTTTCTGAAGACTTGATTTCTAGTTCCATTGTCTGTATTTAATACAAAACTATTTTTTTCCTCAGTGGGTGTGAGAGGCAAGCTGGATGCCTGAGTCTGATTGCAATCTGCCAGTAATAGAGCTATTTATTTGTGGTTAGCACAGGTTTCTTTTTTGATGAAGTTTTTACAGACTGAGTGACACCAAGTAATAGAAATATGTAAGCAGAAAAACATGCAGTAAGCACAGGGAATTGGAACATCATGTTGTCAGTGGTTAGAGAGCAAGAACTTCCCTAAGGAAATATTTAGAAAAACGTGTTTGTAGCTATAAAAGCTGTAAGTGGAAAGCACCACGCATGGGCTTTGTGCTGTGCAGAGAGTGCCACCCTCTGCTCCTGCAGAGTATGGAGCCTTTCTCTCTAACCTGACTCTTCTTTCACTAGTGCAATGCTCACACACGCAGTGAGTTACAAAATTAGCCAGCTGGACAGTAACTCTACAAATGGTCAGTAGTCCCTGGTAATTTTGTTAGTTCAGCTCTTTAATTGCATTGTATGCCATCTTTTTTTATTTTTGCTCAGAGGAAAGATGAATAAATTTCCCTTCCTTTTTTAGGAACAAGGCCCTGTGGGTTCCTGAAAAAGACAATTCCTATTAAGGTCTGACAGAGCTCAGTCGGAGAGAAGGAAGCACAGCAGCTCCTGTATGCAGTCTAGTTGCAGGGTGAAAGAATGCTGCAGCTGGCTGTGCTTAAAGAATTTGTTGTGGTACCTTCTGATCTTTCTTCCTGAAGAGCTAAAGAGTGCTCTGCAACAAGAAAACTCTAACAGGCTTTGGGATTAAGCCATGGGTTATTTCACCGCTGGAGACAGAGACTGCAGTTTACACAAGTTGTCTCCTGCAGATTTACAGGAATCCCTTCATGTAAAGGCCTCATTTGTGATAGTGTTTGACATTTTCTCTGGCTTTTTAAACAACTACAATGACGTTCCTCTATTGTGCTAAAAATTACATTACTGATGATGGACATCTTTCAGTATGAAGGATTCTCTTTCTCTTTCAGGCAGCCTGATTAAGTCGGCTGCAGCTCTGTGCTTAGGCAATAGTCTCCAAACAAGTGGTTATTCCTGTAGCTGGGGCTTTGGTGCTATGTGGCAGACTAGCAAGTAAAAAAGATACTTTGGAGCTTTACCCAAGCATTACATTGTTCTAGAGAGATGGGATCAAAGTCAAGAAGCAAACATAGGCAAATATTCCAACTGAAGAGAACAGTTACTTTCGTGACTCAACAAATTGAGTTCTCTGTTAGTTATTGTTTTCTGGTTTTGAGTTCTCTGCGAGAGACAAAACTTCAAGCTTTTACATTCTTAAAAGAAAATCTAAACCAGATCAAATGAAGATCAAGCATTCAAGTCTTCCTCACCATATTGTTCTTGGCAACTTTTGTGGAAGAGTATCCAGTGAAGGTCACTACTAAAGATTTGAAACACTCACTCACACACGCAGTTCTCAGGAAATCCTCGCTCCCCTTCACACATTCAAATCCCGCACATGGTTTACAAGCTCAGTGCCAAACAAGCATTCAGCCAAGTTCAAACTTCAGTTGACACTGGTGCTGATCCAGCCTGGGATTGCCCACTTATACAGGCATCTGGCTCAGGCAGCAGAACAGCAGGAGGCTGTCCCATGAATCCAGATACACTTTCTCTGGATACCTCTGGGAGCCTCTCTTACAGCCATGCATTTGCACTTGAAAACAGTCCTCTTCCTGACTTAAGTTTGTAAAGTAATGTTCTCTTCCAAATAATGCCTAGAGGGCTGTGTAATGTGTACAGGAAAACACCTAGTTGCTGGCAATATCCAGGAGCTCGGTTAACAAGTTTGCAGTTCAAACAGCATGCTGGTTTTTTGGTTTATCAACCCTCTGACTTGTGGAACAGCCTCCCGTCTTCCTAGAGAAACAGCTCAGGGGATTCATCTTCATAATAAGGATAATTTGGAAAGGTTGATAACAGAGGAATACCTGGCAAAGCGGACGCTCATTACCTGGCAATTATATTTAGGGTGGCAGTATGACCTTAGCAGGAGTTTTCATTATGAAATGATGTGCTCCGATGCACCAGCTCCCAGTACTCCAGAGGACTTGTGGGATGCCCGGTGCCAGAAAGACGCTGGAAACTCAAAGGATTGATTTATGAGGAAAGGGCCGTCGGGAATGCTGAAAACGTGACATTTACAGGACATGTCACTGGACTCTGACCCTGTAAAAGGCAACACTAATGCAGGAACATGAATGATGCAGATACAGAAGGCTGTGAGGGGCGCACCACTTTCACAAAGATATTTAAATTTTATGCACAACTTAATTTTAATTCATGCAAGTCAGTGCCAGCCCCACGACCCCGACGGGTGAGCCGGTCAGAGCCCCGCCCGGTACAGCCCCGAGCGGGCACTGAGGGCGGCCCGGCCCGACAGCCGCTCCCCCTCCGTCCCTCCCTCCGCGCGCTGCCGGAAG
>NW_008238337.1:7199515-7200229 GCF_000691975.1 Corvus brachyrhynchos
TCTTTCCCTGTGGGGTTATTGCTGTGTTCCCGTGGCGTGCCTACGTCTCTGTGTATGTATGTCTACTTGTGCGCAGCACAGCGATATGAAAGGACTCTGAGGCCAACATGCTCGACCCTTTAGTATTAGGAATGGGTTGTACAAAAGAAGGCTGTTCTTGATCACCTTGATTATTTAAACGTGTTTTATGACAAGGACAACAAACCATCTCGTGTTGGCTGGGTTTTGCCAAGGTGTAAGGAGCCAAAATATTCCTTGCCTTTTGTCTGTAATTCCTCTTGGTAACCTGTCATGTAGCATCTATTTGCTGTACAGTGGCAGTTCTAGGAGTTTTATTGAAAGCTTTATTATACTGAAATCTTTAAAAATTAGTAACAAATCACAGTGAAGGTATTCGTTTTTCTGTTCGATGGAGGTTTCCTGTTTAGAAAGGTGCTCCAGGCTTTTGGCTCCTTCACGGCTCACCTCTCTAAGGGTCACCTACATAACTGTGTTTTCCTGTGTGCCCTGAGCTGTTTGCTGCTTCAGTAACGTTTTGGAGATGATGGTGGTGTTGCTGGGTGACCAGGGCAGTGTGGAACAGTAGCAGTTACACAAGTGCTTCCTGGAGATATGGAAGGAATGTCGTTCAAAATGTTTGTGTTCATGTAAAAATGCAGTCAAAATATTCCTGATTTGACATTCTCCCACAACCTCCCCCCCCCCCCCCCCCCC
>NW_008238337.1:7200277-7210925 GCF_000691975.1 Corvus brachyrhynchos
ATAACAGTAAGATTTTGTAATCTGGATTCATCTGTCAGTAACTGTCGGAACAAAATTTAATTACTTGTAGTGACTGTATAGAACAATTTCTGTTAGATGGTATTAGTTGGCGGGATCTTTATCCAGAGGTTAGATCTGAATATCTGGAGAATCATTTGAAAATTTTGTAAACTGTGGTTGGAAATCCTCTTCTTGACTGGTCATAGGAGAAGGCAGTGTTGAGCTGCAGTCCAGGCCACATTCTGACTGCCAATGTGTGCTGTAATGAGTAGTTCACATTCTGTACAGTGATTCATACTTGTTATTCTGCAGACAAGTAAACAGTAATGATGTAATTTATTTTTAAAAAATTAAATCTGAATTCCATACTTCATTTTAACAAAAGATGCTGAAACTCATTCCTTGAAATGAAATATATGGCATGCTTCCATATATATGTACACCATTGTTTACAGAGCAAAATGCTACTCTGAGTACTGCCTTGGTTCTTAACTCAGAGGCCAAAAAGGCCTTTCCATTAAAAGGGACAGTGATTTTAAATCAGCTCCCTTGCTAAATATTATCTGTTGCATCATTCTGCAGTGCATCAATGCTACTAAAAAAAGTGAGCATAAACAGATCACTTTTTATTCCCAAATCTGGGTATTTGGTTGTATTTCATTGTCTCTGTTGTTACCCATGTCCTGGTTCTGTCTGTGGGCACTACTTTATTTTTAACTCATATTCTCAGAGCTCTAGTAAATGTCTGTAAATTCATTACGTATTGTTTCTAGAGGATGCAGCTCCTTGGTGATTACGACTTTGTCTGCGAGCTGTTTCCGTGATGTGGAGTTAGCAGCTGCCTGCTGCACACCAACAGCTCTACAGCTCAGAACTGTGCTCCTGTGTGACGTCTTGATGCTGTTCTTGCTGATGGAGAGAAACAGGACTTGGTAGCTCACTTGGTGGCAAATTGTTGAGAAGAAGAACTTTCCAAGGATCTGGATCATTTTTACCATGGACTCCTCATCTGTCCAGCAGGATGTTCACTTGGAGAACAGAAGCAGTAATGGGGCTCCTGGCACCTCTGAAGAACTTTTAGATTGTAAATCCAAGTCTCAGCTAGTTACTACAGATGAAATTAACAGTAAGTTATTTAATATGCACCAAATAATTTCCTAGTCTTACCCAGGCTTTTATATAATCATCTGTTTTATTGTTCAGCTGATGCAGAAGGATGTTTTTCCTTGAGGTCAGGAATTTCTTGTACAGCAGTTTTAAGCAAGTTTGGTGAAGTCTATAGCTCTGTGTGTGTGTAAAACTGTTTTTTTAGCAGTAGAACTTGTTCTTTTGAAAGCAAAACCAAACTATTAACTTAAATACTATCAGCTGTCAGGTGAGTATTTGTTGTTCAGGGTGTTGGTATGTCTTCAGATAATGTTTCCAAGAGTGTACACCTGAAACTCTCTAGAATGAGCAGTTCTGAAATGACTGTTCCAGAGTAAGCTTGTGACTGGAGCACTTTATTCTGGCAGAAGAAATCTTCCTAATAAATTAAATTACTTAGATAAACCCCAAAATGTCTGGCTAAGCTTCCCTTTATGAAAGAGAGATGCTGGCATTTATCTCAAAGTAACTTTTATATGTAGACAAGCTTTATTATAAAATAATCATGCAGCTGTTTACAAGAAACTTTAGAGTCCATTATCTGAGTAGATTATAGAATCAAACTTGATCTGGAAGGGAGCTGTGGGGGTTATGTAGTCCAACCTGCTGCACAGAGCACACCTAGTTCTGGAGCAAGATCAGGTTGCTCAGGGCCTCATCCTGTTGAATTCTGAAAGTCTCTGTAGAGGGAGGTTCGGCAGCCTCCCTGCCCATTCCAGTATTTAAGTGTTTTCATTGTGAAAGTATTTTCCCTGCACTGAATTGAAATCTCCATGTTTCCCTGGCAGGAGTCTGAGGGTATGTTGGTGTATAAGGATATGGGGGTGGCTGGGTGGAGGAGTGTGTACATTGTGGCTGCGTAGACACACAAAAGCACAGTGGTTCCTTCTGTAAAAGGAGGTGACGTGATGAGGTTGGGGCCTTCTGGTACCACAGGTTTGTCAACTTGTCACAGGCAGGAGAGAGGAAGCCTGAGACTTTATTTGCTTTTCTTATGCTGCCCGTTATCAGAGTGGCAGAGGGTAGTTAGGTGATGACTCATTCATCTTTTATGAAGCTGGAGATGACACGTTCCTGTCATCTCCTGTGCTGGACAATCGAGTTGTGGCTAACAAATAGATAAAGTGTATCTTTCTACTGTTTTTATTCTAATTGCGTCTCCTTGCCCATTGTTCTAAAAAGACTGCAGCTGTATTGACACTACTGCCTTTAAATGACTTTAGTTCAAGGAGTGTTTAGATGCTGAGTGTCTCTTGGCCTCAGGAAGTTGCCCAGAAACCACTCCTCCAGAATTTTGCTCCAGCATCCCATTTGTGTATGTATACCACTCACTGTTGTGAAGAAAAAGTGTAAATAAAGTATAAACCTGATGCAGTAATAGCTGCAGCTTCTGAGATGGGCAGAAACAGTATTTCTGCACGTATGAGCTGTCTTCTTCTTTTTGGCTTCATGTGGCTATTCTTAGCATTGACACCTATTTTAAATTTGGTTTTGCCAATATTCTAGTTTTAAAATGTTAGTCATTAAAAAGCAGTCTTGTCCTCTGTCCGCCTTTACATCCTTGTTGAACCCACCCTTTCCATGCCTGCAGCTGTTTTTGTGACAACATGATGGTCTACATCAGAGAAATGATTAAGGCTAAATGGTCTGAAATGTTGTCTGCATGACAAATAAGATACTCAAAAGTATTTTGATTCCAATCTTAAGAGTCGATGGGTTTTGGCAACCTAAGACTGAAAGCTTTTTATTTCTACCTAAAATCAGTTTCCTCATTCAGTTTCCTCTGTGCTGGTTCACACTGTGCTGGCTTAAGGGAAGATGCACTGCAGAGGTGGGAACTTGAATTTTGCACTTGCAAATAACTTTGTGATCATAAATGCTAAATGTTTCCCACCATCTTTAGTAAAAAATAATGACATCTTCCATATTATTCCAATGAGTTCCAGTTACTTCAGTGATAACGTGGTGTGGGAATGAACAGAAAGGCAATGGCTGTTTCAGTGCTCTGCTCATTTAAGATCTATAGTAATTAAATTAAAGTTAGATACACAGGTTTTTTTGCAACAGCAGGTTCATAAATGTTAGTAGTCCCCAGCCAAGTAAATAGAAAAGTGTGAGAAATCCAGAGTAAAAGCCTGTGAAATGTTTGACTGATTTTGAATATGCATTTTTTCTAATGGAAAAGAAAAATACTAGTAAGTGGGGATAAAATTGGTGTTGAAGTGGTTCCTGAATTGCATTTTAATTGGTAGGTTTATTATTTTGATAGATATGAGCTTTGCTACTGTACTTTTGATGAAGATGTCCTATTTGAAAAAATGTAAACTCAGTTTAAAATTGAGAAACTGCTTGGTCCAGGCTGGAAATCAGGATGATGGATGCTTTCTCCTCAGTGCCCAGCAGCACATCAAAGAGCTGAATCATTCAGCACAGGCCTGCAGCTGCTGAGCCTTACTTGTAGCAGGTTGCCCCTCAGAGTTCCTTACACACGGTGTTTCATGCTTCTAAACCTAACAGGATTTAAAAACCTTTGTGAAGTTTTCAAGATACCTTATATGATGACTTTTGAGGTCCTGCTTGAGGGCAACATAGTAAAGCAAATGAAAGGTACTTGTTCTGGTCTTTTAAAGTAAAGAATCAAAAATCCTCTGTGAAATTTCTCCTGCCAGTTGCTGTCAGTAGCAATTTCCATATTTGTACAATATAAAGGCAACAGTGCATTGTATTTGGGTGGAGGTGTGAACATAAATGGTGTGGCTTAAAGTGTAGCTCAGTAAAACTTCCTTTTCCAGCTACCAGTAATAACATCAATGAAGTGCCAAACGAAGAGGGAAGTCTGGAGATAAACAGCAAAGTGGACGCCTGCCAGAATGGGCCAGAGTCGCTCTGCCCCGACTCTCCTGTATCTTTTGATCCCACCAGCAGTGAACAGGGTGAAGAGTCATCCCCAGGTGTGACTGGTTTCCATGACAGCCTAAGGAAGTCTCAGGGAACTAGTGCTGAGGGCATAGCTCTTAGAAAAGAAGCTTTGCAGTCTCTCAAACTAAGTCTTCCCATGCAAGAAACTGAATTGTGTAAGCATCTGTTTATGGTGGTGCCCCTGCTTTCTCTTGCTGCATAAAGCTTTTTTTACTCTGAGCCTGGCTCTGGACTTCTATAACATCATTTAAGCTTGAACTAAACTTCATTTTTGCAGTAAACTTTTACTTAGAACTACAATTCATTTTCTTTCAGTAAGCCACCCTCTGCTGCAGCTAAGGCATGTGCCTTACCATTTAAAACTGGCTCTTCACTGGAGGGGAATTCACGCTTTCTGGGGCTGAAGCTATTCTAGTCTTCTTGATTATTAGGAGTAACAGGTGACAAAACCAAAAACCAGCAGAACCATATGATTTTAAGCTAAGAAAAAAGGAAGGGAGAGAAGAGCAATGAAGGGGGGAGAAGGGAAAGCCTTTATATTAAGGTGTCTAAAAGTCTTACTACAGGGAAGGTTTAATGTGAGTTAATAAGAGGTAAGAAAATGTATCTAGGGAACAATTTGCCACTGCTTGTAGGGAATGAATGAACTGTGTAGGTCTTGCTTAGTTTTATAATTTTAGTACTGTCAGAAATGCAGGACAGGTGAGATTAAATGACAGCAATATTTTTTTCTTGCTGTATAATCTCTTGTCATATGGCTGCGGAGGAACTATAGCATTTGCAAACTGAGCAGTGGCAGTCCACAGGCTTTATGAGTGCTTACACAAGGATATATTTGCAGAGGGTCGTTTGAGGTGTGTGTCAGTGGGCTTTCCTTTTGTTCCTTGCTTAAGCATGAAGCATGTTGCCAATGGTAGAAGGGGCTTTTACCTTTTGCATTCCATTTGCCTGTGTTGGAGTCTTCTGTTTGACTGTGAAGGTATCTTTCCCTCACAGGCTCAGTAGAGTCTTCACTGCCATTGGAGAATGAAGAACAGATCAGACTTCAGGCAAGAAGGCGTCTGGAAGAACAGCTCAAGCAATACCGAGTGAAGAGACATCAAGAAAGAGTGAGTACCACGCAACACATCTTCTAGATTGAGTTTTGTTGAGAAGCTTGGAAACTTTACCATTTCTGTGCCCTGAACTAAAACATTCAGTAGTTTTCTCAAATGTGAGAAAGCATTTTTTTTTCTTCTAAACAGGGAAAATTTGGTTCTGTTACCTCATCAGTAATGTACCATTTTGTGCAACTTAAAATGGCGGGGGGGGGAGGGGAGGGGCAACCGACACCAAACTTAAAGTGACCTACATGTTCAATTTTGCCTGTATTTTCAGTTACCTTTAGGAGTTTCACATGAACATTTTCAATATATATACACTGAATGTTGATAGGGTTAATTGCTGATATAATTTACCTTGTTTATGAAAGGATGTATATTTAATATCGGTGTAGAAGTGTAGAGCTTTATATCTTAAATTACAGCAAAATAAGTCTTTGGTGCTATTTTAAAGTTAGCACTCTGGAATTTATTGTTAACTCTTTGTTTCTTTCAGTCGAGTCAGTCTACATCCAAAACCCGTCCCTCCAGCACCCTGGATCCTGAGCTGATGTTAAATCCAGAAATCCTGCCAAGAGCCAGCACTGTAGCGATGACAAAAGAATACTCCTTTTTGCGGACCAGTGTCCCCAGGGGGCCAAAGCTGGGTAGCTTGGGACTTCCAGCATCGTCAAAAGAAAGAAGAAGTTCAAAATCTAAGGCCAGCAAGATCCGGTCCTTGGCTGACTACAGAACTGAAGATTCAGACACTCAAAATGCTACTGGGAATTCTGTGGCTACTGACTTATCTGGGGGGGCTCTGACGCAAAGCAGAAGTGGTCCAACATCAGTTGTTTCTGAGATCAGTCTGCCCTCTGATGTGGATGATCGAATAGAGAATTCCTCCTTGGCAGGAGACAGCATTTCAGAGATTGATGGGAGTGAAGTGGGAATGAGGCTGGATGGAAATGAGAGCGACAGCTCTACCTACAGCAGTGTGTCAGGGAAAGGGCTGTATAGCAGTTTACGGAATGCAGAAGGCAAACAGGATACTCCATATACAATAAATGGCCAGAAGATACATCCTGAAGCAATGGGGCAATTTCCTTCCATCAGTGAGGTGCTGCAGGCTGCAGCAGTGGAGCATCAGGCCCAAGAGCAAGAAGTTAATGGAGAGGTACGGAGCAGGAGAGACAGTATTTCTAGCAGGTAAGAATGATCACATTGTTAGTTAATTATATTTTCTTGGAATAGGCAGCCTATTACTCTTGCCTCCTACTAACTTTAGATCCAGTTTTAACTTACACTGTGATTAAGTCTGTTATTAGCTTCCAAATTCTAAAAGAATCTGAGAGGTCGCTTCACTTGAGTACCTATTTACTAAGTATATCTTTAGAGAAAGATATTTTTGCCACTGACTGTATTAAATGTACTGCAAGCAGTTGTTTCTATCTGTGTAGAAGGACTTCATTCTCTGAATCACTCACAAGCCTTGGTCTGTAAAGTCTGAAAGTGTAGAGTTGACTGCCTCAGTAATATTTAGTATTGTCCTTTTCCTAATCTGTGCATGTACCTTTCAGACCTCACATAGTTAAGAAATGCCAAGAGTCTTGTCCTAGATACCCTATCCTCTTTATTTTTAGAATAAGATTTAGTCTCCCAAGCTTATGTGTGTATGACAGGTATTAAACTGATTCAGAAAGCAAGTGCATGGCTGGTGAAGCCCTTAACAATGTGTGCTTTTTATAAGTTGTCTGTAGATGCATGTTTTTTTGAAATTTTTGAATTTTTTTTAAATACTCCCCCCCCGCTTTGTTAGAATAAAGTGTCATGCCCAGAGATGTTGAGGTGTACAATCAGTTGTTGATGATTATTCTGGCTTAGACTTATTTCTTATGGTAATGAGAGAAGATCTTTTTCTCAAGATGCCTTGGCTGTACAGCAAGAAATCAGCATAAAGAATCCCTTATACCACATACCTGTTCTTCCTCCTATTGCAGAAGCTGTTGGTATTTCTCAGGCAAATTAAAGCAGATAGACAATAGTTGTGGAGGTTTTGTGATCCCATCATGTCCAGTTGTCTGCTTAGAATGGGATCTGTATATACAGAATATGATGAAGTCAGCGATTGCACTTCTGTGAAATAACAAACATACGGTGCCACACTAGATTCTAGTTGCTGCAAGTACAGGAAGCTGGAGTATAAAACTTTAGCATGAATGTAATTGCTTTCTCTTTTTAACAGAGGTTGTTCCACTGTGTTCTGGATCTATCATAAAGCCAGAAAAAACATCCAACAGTCTAAACCACGTGGAGTCTGAGTACCTCTTAATTTCAGTGTCACTTTTCTTCAACTAGACAAGAGTTGTATTCTAGCCCTCTAACTGTGTTTGTGTTGTCTCTGTCTCCAGTGTTTCTATGGAAAGCTCTATCGCAGGAACTCATGATGAGATGTTGCAGGTTATGAAGGAGAAGATGAGACTTGAAGGGCAACTAGAAGCACTCTCACTAGAAGCTAATCAGGTAGAAAATGAATTTGGAATTCTGTATTCAGCAAATCAGATGAATATTTTAATTAATTTTCAAGAGCTTCTTGCTCATTACTTGTGGAATTGTGTTTTGTAAAAACATTGTTGGATAAGGTACTTTACAAGAATGCCATGGTGGCTGACCCTGGCTGGATGCCAGGTGCCCACCAAAGCTGCTCTGTTACTCTACTCCTCAGCTGGCCAGAGAAGAGAAGAAATAACAATGAAAGGCTCATGGGTTGAGATTCTCCCCAGAGAGATGGGGAATCTCAGCTCCAGAGCATGGGGCACCTCCTTCCCCTCCCTCTGCACTGTTTCTCTCACACAGTTTTCTTTCTTATCTTTGCTGTTGTTCCTCTGCTATTTTTTTTTCACTTTCTGAAATCCCTCATCCCAGAGGCACTCCTGCTGTCACTGATGGGCTCAGCTCTGGCCAGTGGTGGGTCCATCTTGGAGCCAGCTGGCCTTGGCTCCACTGGACATGGGGGAAGCTTCTGGCAGCTTCTCACAGAGACTACCCCTTGTAGACCCCCACTACTGCATAAACACAGTACAGATGGTGAAGAGGATTAGTATCAAGTTGGTAAAGTCTTCAAAGATTACCTTAAAGAAAAAAGAAAGTGGGGTTTTCATATGTTTTTTTTTTTAAGAAGTCAAATTAAAAGAGGGACAATAAATCCAGAGCAGTGCTAGCGATGTCTTTATAAGTATTTTCTTTTTGTTTTAATTGATGGTATAACATTAAAAATACAAAGCATTCTTCCTTAAAGTGTGGAAATATGTGTTTTATGAAAAATGCTGATGTGGTTACTGATATGCAATGCTCTGTGTCTTGTATGTTCTTTCCTCTGTGTTTTCTTTGACTATTTGAAATACCTGATAGGTGAGATGTTGCTTTAAAAAGAATTTTTTACAAGCAAGTGGTCTTTGCCTTATCAAAGCCATTTTGCTGGGCATCTTTTTTAGTCAGCCATTAATGTCTTTTCTCATGAGACTTCTGTATTTTGATTTTCTGGACACATTCAGGCTCTCAAAGAGAAGGCTGAGCTACAAGCCCAACTTGCAGCTTTGAACATGAAGCTTCAGGCACAGATGGAGCACAGCCAAAACAGCCAGCAGAAGCAGGAATCTCTGAGCTCAGAAGTGGCCACATTAAAGCAGTCTTGCTGGGATCTGGAACGAGCAATGGCTGACCTGCAAAATGCCTTGGAAGCAAAGAATGCCAGTTTGGCTTCTTCAAACAATGATCTGCAGTTAGCAGAGGAGCAGTACCAGAGACTCCTGCAGAAGGTTGAAGATATGCAAAAAAATGTTCTCACCAGAGACAGCACAGGTGGGATGATGTAAATATCAGTCTTTAAAAATTTGTTGTTGCATAAATCATTTTATTTCAACCTAATTCTGAAGTCCAGGAAGAAAAAGAAATTTTAATTTGTGTTTATTTGATATCATACTAATAAAATGGTGTGAATTTTAAGACGATTGGTTTCTATTTTGTGTCACAAAAGTGTCACAGTTTGCAAGCTGCCACTGCCAGCCTGGAGAGGGAGGCATAAACATTTAGTCCAGACAGTGGCCTAGTTGTTTTTTTGGAAAATTGTACAAATACTGATTTGTAATGATGACTCTACATGCCAGGACACCTACTTCCTGATGTTTAGTTAGTTGATGTTTTCATAACTAAGGAACTGTGAATGCTTACAGAAGTGATTCATTTAGTTTAATTTTACTCTGCTTATGACCCGATACTTTGGATTCTAGCACTTTGGCAGGAAAAGCCAATCTTTATGTAATTAGGCATATGTGCTTTTGTTCAGCAATAAAGGAAAAGTAGAAAAACCTACGAATATAGCAATAATCCATGAAAAAGTGTGCATATAACAGCACAGTGGGGTGTGCTAGTCCAAGTCCTTCATTTTTGTTCTCCTAGTTCACGACCTGCGACAGCAGTTGGCTTCCTTGCAGACCCAGCTTCAGAAGGTGCAGCTGGAACGGACCACGCTGACCAACAAGCTGAAGGCATCTGAAACAGAGATCACATCTCTCCAAAATGTGAGGCAGTGGTACCAGCAGCAGCTGGTCCTGGCACAGGAAGCCCGTGTCCGGCTGCAGAGTGAGATGGCCAATATACAGGTATTGTGATGTACTTGTATATGGGAGAGCTGAGAATCTGTTCTTTTTTGTCAGTTTTAACCACAGGACAACCTAGTGCCCTTCTACAACGGCCTGACTGCACCAGTGCCATGAAAGTAGTAGCTGAAATAAGGCACACACAGTTTCAACATGATTTTTTTTTTTTCTGAAATTCTTAAATTCTGTTGGTATTAATCTGTGATTTTTTTCCTTCCTTTAGGCTGGGCAAATGACTCAAGCAGGTATGTTGGAACATCTCAAACTAGAGAATGTGGCACTGTCTCAGCAGCTGACTGAAACCCAGCACAGGTCCATTAAAGAAAAGGAACGTATTGCAGCACAGCTACAAAATATTGAGGTATGGTTGTAGATGGATTTCATGAGTTATGTTCTGTCTAGGTTGTGTATTTATGTTTTGCAAAGTCAAGGCTATTCTGGCAAAGTCACATAGAATTCTTATGAACTGGTTCAAATGCTGCATTATAAAAGCAGTAAATATTTCAGAGCAAATAAATTTGTGTGGCATTATTAACAATAAGAGGGAACAAGGCCATATATTTTCCATTTGAAGGTGATCCTTGCATTTGCAGTTCTGGTATTTGTTTTTAATTGAAGGCAAATTTAAATGTTGTCCTTTGCCCATTCATGTACTTTTTCAAGAGAACTTAATCGGAAGTTAATCTAAATTAGTAATTTGCTTTTTAAATGTGTGAAATTGCTCAGTAATCAGGTTTGTCCTTCCTTCCCTCCAGTAAGAAAAGTTGGGTAAAATCTGAAGTTCAGTTCAGTCACTTCCAAAGCTCTTTAGAACCTTAAATTCCCCTGATTTTCAGTGACATTCCT
>NW_008238337.1:7210945-7216246 GCF_000691975.1 Corvus brachyrhynchos
TTCCGGCTTCTGTCTCAAAGGAGAGTAAGGCAGCAGGTTAGTGGAAGCACCCCATCTGCAGTGTTACTGATAGCTTGTGTAAATGACAGGAATTGCTATTTCCTGAGTAGCTACTGTGTCCAAGGAATTCCTTTTGTATTAGAATTTTTCCAAACAATTAATTTTAATAAAGATTCTTTTTCTTCACGTCTTGCTCATCAATTGAGAAAGGAGAAGGTGTTATTTAATAGGAATTCAGATTGTCACAAGTATGCAAGACACTCACTGTTATTCTAAGGTGTTTTAAGTATAGGAATGAGTGACTTCAGTAGAGGCATACAGGTGTATCAGGCAGACATCAGAATTATTTTTGTTTGTGTCTTTCCTCTACAAATTTTCTTCATAATCTACTTTTCTCTTTTCCTATTTTTTTTTCTTTTTCCAACTCCTTCCCCTCCATTGAAACCGTAGCAGTTGATTCCATGCTTTCTCTATACAGGCTGACATGTTAGATCAAGAAGCTGCCTTCATGCAGATCCAGGAGGCTAAAACCATGGTGGAAGAAGACTTGCAGAGAAAACTAGAGGAGTTTGAGGATGAGAAAGAACAGCTTCAGAAGATGGCTGATTCTGCAGCAACACTGGAGCAAGAATTGGAAAAGGTAGACTGCTGTTAATCAACTTCCCAAGGGTTCCAAGGGAAATACTTGTTTGGCAGAAAAAGCAATAGTAAATAGATACTGAGCTCTAAACTTCTTTTTAAAACCTGAAAGATTGCTGCAAAACTGAAGTGCATATTAAAGTCACTCTGTTCCAGGTAAAAAGGCCTTTTTTTCAACCATGTCAGTAATAATACTTTTTTAAAACTTCATAACTGCTGTTTTGCCAGATGCTGGGTTTTTTTTAGTGAATTCAGTATGTGGTTATTCTAAGTATGGACAAGAACCATAGATCCATGTTCAAAGTTGTTAGGCAGTCAGGATATCATTATATACATTTGGACTTACAGAGCCCTGCTTTAACCTTGTAACCTTACATAGGCAGCATGTCAGGGGCTGCAGTGAGATGAAGTATGTGATTGCTCAGTACTACATTCCATGTAATGATATGGTATTATTAATAATGCTGAATTTACCTGAATTGACTGTGGACACCTTTTTCAAGCAAAACTTTGAAATACAATGACTATTATGAATATTTTAGGTTTGTCATTCTGGTCATGCTTAGCCTGTAAGGTAACAGATGCTGCACAAGGCAGTCAATACCCTTAACAGAGCAAATAGAAGTGGCCTAGGAAAGTTAAAAAATATTACCACCTTCTGCTATTTTCTCCTAGAGGCTAAAATATTAATTATAACACTTGATTTTGATTAGAGTGCATTTGCAAAGATAACCTTTGTTTTGTATTAATTTAATATTTCTTATTTCTATTTTCTTTTTCTGTATTAATTAATTGTATTAATTTAATTTTTCTTATTTTTAATATTTATTATTTAATATTTTGTAATAATATTTCTTGTCAGGTCAAGTTGACTTTGCATCAGCGAGATCTGCAGCTTGAATCCTTGCAGCAAGAACACCTCGACCTAATGAAGCAATTGACTCTAACCCAAGAGACACTGCACACCAAAGAGCAGTCCCTGGATGACCTGCAAACACAGTATGATGAACTGAAGGCCAGGTTAGAAGAGTTCCAGAGTGATGCTACTTCTAAAGATGACATGATCCAGTATTTGCAGAATGAGAAGATTGTGTTGGAAGTCGCTCTGCAGGCAGCAAAAGCAAGTAAAGAGCAACTTGATGAAGGAGCAGTGCGCCTTGGAGAAGATACAGAAGTAACATCACAAATGTTGGAGCAGCTGAAGCAAGAAATGGCAGTCAAATCAAGCCAGGTAATGATCTTTCTGAAATCTCACAGTTTTAAAACACAATAATTTGGAGTTCAGGTCATAGTTTGGGAAGTAATTTTGTAGTGGGCTCTTTTCTGTGGCACTGTGGGTCAAACATCTTTCCTATGCAGTAATTTGGCTGCCAGTGTGGTGACCTGGTGAATGTATTTCTGTATCAAATGTTGTGTTATCTAACCATTGAGGTGCTTAGTCAGAAACAGGATCTTTGTTAGATTAGGCAATTGTTACAAATCAGACAGATACGCTCACTGAAGAAATCAAGTAGAATATGACATTTGGCACATTAAGCAATGTTTGTTTTTTCCCCCTCTGGCAGGTGGAAAATCTGCAACAAGAAAATGCCAGCCTCAAAAAACAGCTTCAAAAAGTGAAGGAACAGTTCCTGCAGCAGAAGGTAAGCAAAACAAAGAAATTTCCAAGACATAAACCCAAGGAATACAATTCATTTTACAGTGAAGGCATGTACTTCTGGGGCGGTTGTGAGGATATTTGAATCTCCTTTTTGTATCACAGAACTTTGTGACATTAAAATACAGGAACTGTATAGCTTACAGTTGAATTTTTATCTGTAGCTAATGTAAAAGCTGATCCACCAACCAATTAATGCTTTGATAGGGCTTCAGGGAGTTTGCCAAGTGATCCACCAAAGAAAATCTCTTTGGTTTGTTCGTTAGGTTTGCTTCTGCAAAAGCACTCATGTAAGTCTTCAAGCGTTGTCATTTCCTTGCAGCTCTGAGAAAGCATAGTTGCTTCAGTAATTAGATGGTAAATAAGTGCTTTACTGCAAATTTTGTTCCGAATTTACGGTTTTGAAACAGTAATATGAAATTGGTATGTCGTTAGTGTTGCACATATATGTGTCTTATTTATAAGACACCATTAATTTGCTGCTTGATTGCTTATTAACCTAATGTCAAAGTTTGTTTTAGCTTGTTATGTTTTAAGTTTGGGAAGGCTGTTTAAACTGTCAGTCACAGTTAAGCCCTCTTCTTATGGTAAAAGTTACTAATTGTGTGCATGGGATGGTTAATTTGTTACAATTACTTTGGTTTTTAAAAATGGCACATAATTAATGCAGTTTTCGTAAAGAATGTGAAGAAGAGTATCCTGTACTGCAGAGAACACTGAGGTGTTTTTTTAATTAACTGCTGATATGAACTGTTACTTAATATCTGAGCTTGCATAAAAGCCTTTGAATCAGAGTAAATATAATACAGAAGCTGATGCTGGTTTGTATGACACACACCCTCCTCAAACTAAAAGAATATAGTAAATTAGTCATAAATTTGCAAAGCTGAAACAGAAGTGTCATTGTCCTCTTGAAACTCCTGTGTGCAAGGTCATGGTGGAAGCTTACCGGAGGGATGCAAGTTCCAAGGACCAGCTGATTAGTGAGCTGAAAGCTACAAAGAAGCGGCTGGACTCAGAGCTGAAGGAGATAAAACGAGAGCTGCTGAAAATCCAAGTTGAAAAACAGTCCCTCGAATCTGAGCATGCAAAACTACAGAAGGAAGTGTCTCAGGTTCACCAGCAAATGGTGGAAATAGAAAATCACCTCCAGTCAGTGCAGAAAGAACGAGATGATATGGAAACACGCCTACAGGTATGGAAGGTGTAGAGCCCTGAACTTGGAGAGTGTTACATCCAGGATACACTGCTATTTCTAGTAATGTTGGAAACAAACAGAATAACCACCTGCAAGTTAATGTTCTTGGTTATATGTTTAAAATAGTCTAGACATTTCAACATATACCTAGCAAAGTTCTGTAAATGCATGACTGCTTACTAACATCTCGTGTAAGTGGAGAGAAGCACTGATGCTGAAGCAGTTTCCTTGGCCCTAAAGTGAACTCCAAGAACAAAATCCAAACACTGTTCATATGTGTTAACAGTGGTGGCCTCAGAGGGATGGGATTATATTTAGAGATGGAAGTAATTTTGAAATTTCATGCTTTTTCTTTTATAATCAAACATACACAGCAAACATGCTTTTGTTCTTACGCTCACGGGTCTTTTCCTTCCTGTTAAGTCTTTGCAGTTCGATAAGGAGCAAATGGAATCTCTTGCTGAGGCAAATCAGGCATTAAAACAACAAGTAGAACAAATGCAAGAGGAAGCAAAGAAGTAAGTGTTCTTTTAGCACAGACAAAAGAACTACAGCATTTGGTTTTCATATTTGGCTTTCAAATGTTGGGTTTTGTTGGGTCATGGGAAAAATTAATCTTGTAGTACTATTTGTCAAGCAGCTTTTGTTTTTACCTGGTGTTTTCTTTTCCTTTCACACCAGGGCCATTACAGAGCAGAAACAGAAAATGAAGCGTCTCGGGTCAGACCTGACAAGCGCTCAGAAAGAGATGAAAGCAAAACACAAAGCCTATGAGAATGCAGTCAGCATTCTCAGTCGGAGGCTGCAGGAATCTCTGACTGCAAAGGAATCTGCTGAGGCAGAGCTGAGCAAACTAAAAGCACAAATTACTGATGGTGGGAACGACCAGATTGCTCAGGTATGCAGATGTCTTCTGACATTGTACAAAGACAGAGCTATATGTCTTGAAATACTATTTCACCCTGAAGTGATGAAAATATTTGGAAAATAAAGCTAGACATGGTGTCAGTGTTCTGAGCACTGAGAACTTCTTTAACTATATTTGAGGCTAGATTTCCTAATGAATTTTTATTGTTGGTTTGTTTTTTGGTGGGATTTTTTTACCTTTTTTTTCTTAAGGGTTAGTATCTGAAGATTTTCCAAAATTCTAGTGCTTACTGCTTTTTTCTCATTGACAGCTAAAAGTTTTTCAAGGTAGCCATAGCTTATTTATATATGTTAAGCCTGTGATAAGAAAATTAATTTACTGAGGGAAGCTCCAGTTTCTTGAACCAATGGAGCAAGATATCAAATACACCAATAGCAGTAGCTGGATGTAGTGGTGGAAAACTCTGATCAAGACCTTTGAACTAAACACTAGCCACCTCATTTCATATTTGCTAGAGGAGTAGGCATTGTAACCAAAGCAGAAGTGACTCCTGAGGATGGGTGATGCACTAATCACATGTGTGACCCCTTTGTCTTTAGGAGAAGATTCAAGCTCTGAAGACAGAACTGAGAGCTGTGAGCAGCAGTAAGTTGATGCTGGAAAAAGAGTTGCAAGAAGTGATTTCACTGACCAGCCAGGAGCTTGAAGAGTACCGAGAGAAAGTCCTGGAACTTGAGGATGAGGTGATTGCTTCAATTTGCTTCGTAGATGGGCATATGACAATAAAAAATGCCTGAGAAATTTTAGTACCAAAGCTTTATTCCAACGGTGGAGAAAATCAGAATCTTGGATAGGAAACATCATGTCAGTGATACTTGCAAATTTTGTTGTCTTGTGCTGGTTCTTCTTGGTTTCATGAGTCATTGTCATATAGGGAAA
>NW_008238337.1:7216278-7225210 GCF_000691975.1 Corvus brachyrhynchos
TAGATACCAGCTGTGTCTGGTCATGAGACAGTGAGGATACATGAATCATGAGCTTTTGGAACTACTGGGAGTCATGAATCCCCAGTGATTTTGAGGGCCAGGTGGTGGTGTTCAGTTGTAGAGTGGCACAAAAAAATTGTATGTATCAACTACTCTGGATTTGCACCTGAACAGTACTCCTGGATTCTTCTTTCTAGCAAGCATTTTAGTCTTCCAACACGAAAAAATACCAAAGTGAACTTAGTTTTTGATATTCATTTAAAGGAGAAAAAAAAGAAAAAAAAAATCCCACTCTGGAAAAGCAAAATGCTTAATGAGTTTAACTCTCAATTCTTTTGTGATAGTAGTCTGAAGTTGTTTGGTTATGTTTGTTTGATTTGTGTTTTCCTTTGACTACAGCTTCAGGAATCTAGAGGCTTCAGGAAGAAGATAAAACGTTTAGAAGAAATTAATAAGAAGTTGACCCTTGAACTGGAACACGAACGTGGAAAACTTACAGGTCTCAGTCAGTCCAACGCTGCTTTGAGGGAGCACAATAATATCCTCGAAACAGCATTGGCAAAAAGAGAGGCAGACTTGGTACAACTGAATCTACAGGTATTTGACTTTTTGATGTAATAACTTAAGAAAGGAATTGGCTCATATTGTACGAAGTCAGTGCATTTTCTCCAGCTCTGGGTCCTCCATGTGTTGCATAACAGCAGCAATATGGGGGGCTGAACAAAAGATCAGAAATGGGACCTGGCACTAAACAGAGTTTTCTTTGGAAAAAAAATTAATAAAATGTCACTACAATACGTGCAATAGTGAAAGTGTAGGTAGTCAAAACATACAAACCCTGTTACATATGGATTCATTGAGATAAATCATTTTTATGCCAGTAGTAATACATTCATGGGGACATAGGCAATGAGCTACCATTTAACCATAGCTACTTTCAATGTTGAAGGTACTGTGTGGAAAGAGAGATCAGTGAACAGCAGCGAGTTGTTTTGCAATCCCTGCATGGTTTGTGTTTATATTTCCTCTACTTCCAGTGAGCCCACACAAAAGGTGCATTTGCTTTTTTGATGTGTTACAGGTTCAGGCAGTCCTAAAGCGGAAAGAGGAAGAGGATCAGCAAATGCAACAACTTATTCAAGCTCTACAGGCTTCCCTAGAGAAAGAAAAGTTAAAAGTTAAAGACCTTCAGAAGCAGGTAATGGCTCATCTTTTATTTACTTAGAAAGTGATTTAAAGGTATTTTAAAAGTATCTGGAATTAAATCTGTTTTATAACATACTACTTCCTGCAGGGTCTCTGTCACGATAGCCAGTGGCTGAAAGATCAGTTGATGCCTTCTCTGTTGTGTCCTGCGTTAAGCTCCCTTTCTGATTCATGCTACAGTGACAAAACAAAACTGCATCTCTTTCTCCTGTTAGGAAGCAGCAGCCAAAGCAGACGCAGCCCATAACCGCCGACACCACCGGGCGGCGATGCTCGAGCTCAGTGAGATCAAGAAGGAGCTCCACGCCAAAGAACTGCTGGTCCAGGCCCTGCAGGCTGAGGTGGACAAGCTGCAGTAAGTAATTGTCTGAAAAAGAACAGTAATTAAAACAAATCATCTGAAAAAGGTGCACATTAGTGAGTTTTTGGGTTTGCCCCTTCGTTCCCCACAGAACAGAAGGCTGGCTGTCAGATGCTTGTTTGGACTCTGAGCAAATACGTGCATTTTTCTCTCTTTACAGTTCAGTTAGACTTGAAGTACACTGGTTTTAGGCTTCACTATCTGCTTTTTCCCACTTTCTACTATTTCACGTTACTAGTAAGGATTAACAATTTATATAGATCCTATTATTCTTCTCTGATTAATTTGATTATTGACTATGTTCCACAATGTATTAAAATTCAATTAGCTTGTATATAAAAATTTTTCTTAAATTATAAGAAATTATCATACCTACATGAAAATGGATATAAACTTAACCCTATTCCTCCAAAAACAAAGCAAAATTGCTGACAGGGTTTTGTTTTATTTTTTTTACTGCATAATCTGTTGTTTGTAAATGGACTATTAGCAGTGCTCAATGAATTTTGTAAAATCTTTTTTCAATATTTAATATTTATACATCTCTTTCATAAAATCTTTTTGTAATTTAACTCTTGCTATGAATGTGTTGGCAAAGCCCTCAGTCAGAGCTGTAATTAACCAGGTTCCATGCATGGTCATGACATTTACAGTTACATGGCTAACCCAGTGAAATTCCTGTTTTAAAGAACAGATTGAATAACTGCTCTGTCTGTTAATCTTGCTGTGCAGGGTAGAGGATGAAAAACATTCCCAGGAAGTATCTCAGTTTCAGCAAGAGCTGGCAGAAGCCAGATCTCAGCTCCAAGTTCTGCAGAAAAACCTGGATGACAAACTTAGTGAACAGCCTCTAGTAAACCAAGAGGTAAAAAGTGAACACTTACTGTGTTTATCTGTATTGATACTGCATTTTATGACTTTGTCTTTAATTCAGCCTTTTTAATAAAGTTTTGCTAGGTTTTCTTAGGAAAGGTGTTATTAGACATAAGAATATATTTCTTCTGATAGATTTTGTGGTTGATTGCACCTGTAGATAATTCCAATGATTTTTTTTTTCTTTGCCCTGGTAGGTGGAAGACCTGAAGTGGGAAGTAGAACGAAAAGAAAGAGAAATTGAAACACTTAAGCAGCAGCTGGACATGACTGAACAGCGCAGCCACAAGGAGTTAGAAGGGATACAAGTTGTCTTGCAGGTATTTAGTCGAGCCAGTGGAAATGCTGATGGATTGAAATTCTGATTGCTGTAGGGGGATAATTAAAACAATATTTTTATTTTTTAAAAGCATACTTTTTTCTAAATTTTTATTTTGGCTGTGCTGTTACCTTTGTTTTTTTTCAACCTTTATGCCATTGAAATAGGCTACTGACTTAACCTAGTATCTGATTTTCTGCCATGGCAAATTCATTTCAAACAGCAGTGTTGTGTGTTGGGTTTTTCTAGTTTCCTCTGGAAACTGAAAAAATTATAAAAACATTAGTTGGCTGGAATTTTTATACTGTTTCTCTACATCATACTGATTCTCTTCCCATTTAGAATATCAAGACAGAGCTGGAAATGGTGAGGGAAGACCTGTCAGTGGCTCAGAAGGATAAGTTTATGCTGCAAGCTAAAGTGACTGAACTGAAGAACAGCATGAAGTCACTGCTGCAGCAAAACCAGCAACTGAAGTTGGACCTGAAGCATGGCAAGATGAAGAAGGTATTTAAATGGGAAGAACACATTGTACAGTACAGGAAAATCCTCTGCTAATGTTCTTAAATAACCTAACATGAATATGCCTGTGATTCCTGATCTGTAATGAGGATGTGTACCAGTAGTGTGATGTGAGATTCTAGGTGAGAAAAATGATATTGAAGAAATAACTTAATCGTGTTTCTGACTCTTCTTTTTTTCCTTTAACCAGAGGAAAGAACTGAAAGGCGAGAATAACTCTTCCAATCCTGTGACTCCAGTCAAGATTCCTGATTGTCCAGTGCCTGCTGCCTTGCTGGAAGAACTGTTGAAACCAACAGCTGTGAGCAAGGAGCCTTTAAAGAATCTGAACAGCTGTCTCCGGCAATTAAAGTATGGCCTGTTATTTTAAACCATATTAAATAATCTTAAAAATGTTTTCAGGAAACCAGCTGCCACCATGAGGAAGAAAGGATTTGTAAAATTAATTCTTTATTGGGACTATATTTAGGACAGTGGGATGTTCTGTCATTGTAAGTGCTTGCTTATATGGCTATTACCATAGTGAAAGAAGACTTTACAATAAACTAAACAAAATGTGCATTGTAAATAGTACACAGCAGAAAAAAGTCAGAAACAGCTACTAATACTTTTTAATTAAGCATATTGTATTTGTTTTGCTCATAGACAATTCCTAAGCTTCTTGTAGATTTCTTACTCTTGTATACAGCTATATCTTAGGTAGTCTTGAAGTAGGTATCAAGAATCAGAAGAGTAATTTTTTGATCTTGCATTTAGCAGTCAGTTTTCTGCTTGTTAATTTTTGCATTTTTTGTTCTCAATACATTCAAAGGCAAGAAATGGACAGCCTTCAGCGCCAGATGGAGGAACACACCATTACAGTACATGAATCAATGTCTTCATGGACTCAGATTGAGGGCAAGTTAATGGACCTTACTTCTACAAGTCCCACAACTGCATCAGACCAGCAGGAGATTTCTACTGCAGATGAAAAGAACGAGAATTGTAGTGTTAGTGACAAGGAAGCTTTGACACTATAACCTCCTTATCAGTTGTCTTTCATCCTATTGCTTTAAGTATATAAACAAATCTTTATAAAAATTATTTATTTCCTTTTTTTTAAAATGGTATTCGGAGTTGTGCTTTTGCCTGTAGAAGCGAAGGGCACTGATTTGAGAAAGTGATGTAATATTTTGTAACTGATGTAATAAGAATGTGCTATTCTAAGGGTTTGTTTGAAACCTTGCCATAACAATTCTGTCATGTTGGGTACTGCCAAGTGGTGAATCTAGCTCACTTGAGGGTTTAGTAAGAAATGCAGGTGAAGATTTAAAATGAGGTCAAGAGGAGCATCTGTTTCCAAGTACGTAATTGTTCAATCTGGGTGAGTTTGTTAAGGAATTACTGTTAATTATGTAACAGCTAGGTTTTCTTATTTGGATTTTTTTTTTAATTTGTGGGAGTAGGATGTGTTTCTTTCCCCCATCTTGGGTTGTAGCCAAACTACAGGGAAAAATAAGTTCTTCTCATGTTCAGCCGTTAACAGTGGTTGAGAACTGCATATGCTGAGCATTCTCTTGTCCCTCTTATAATCTCTTATTCTTGAAGTTCAGATTATGGATATCTGTATTTGAGTAAGCCATTTCCAGTTTTGAAGATGACCTCTGACCTATAGCAAAAGAAACAAGACTGTAAAGACAAGCAATGCGGAGCAGTTGGTATCTTTGGCAGATTTGCCTGGGATGTTTGCTGATGTTTTTCTCTTACAGTCACAGGCCAGTAGTGAGCTTTGCTTCACTGCACAAATACTTTGCACCTTTTTATTTCAAGTTTTGAAGTAGACACCCTTAAAAAAGTATGCGTGTAAAATACATATATATGTATATATATAAAAGAAAAAATCATAATTTTCTGACTTTGAATATCTGGTTTAATATGCTTATATACTGTAAGTTAAGGCTACAATGAGGGGTTTTGTTACTGTCATTGTTTTAATATTACATTTAAGTTTGCTCTTCTTTGACATACCGTACAAATGGCTTGGGGAAATTAGCCCCCAAAGCCAGAGCTTTTAGAAATGTTATTATTTTTACTTTAAAAGACATAATTCTAATGCCTATAAAATTATTATTTTTAAAAGCTTTATCTTCTCCCACACACTTCCTCTACTTTTTGCACCCTCTATTACAAGGTGTCCACCGTGAATGGAAGTGTTGGTACTGTGGCAGCCCCTCTGCAGAGCACCTTGACTAAGTTACTTTTAAAGCAGCTCACTTTAGTTTCCTTCATCTTTGGTCCCATTGCTCCCTGTGGCTCATAGTGCAGTGTTAAGCCAGCCTTCTCCTCACTCAAAAATTCAGTGTTCAGGTATTTGGCAGATTTAGTGGCAACTCATGTACTAGAATATTTTTGTCCTTAAAATATAAACTAGTCCATTATATCCACTATAGTTTGGTGTTTACAAAAAAAAAAAAAGTCTATTAAGTACCAGTGGATTCAGAAGCTGGAAAAAAAAGTTTTGGTTCATGTATTTTTCCAGAGAGGCTGTTGCTGGTTTTGGATTTGGTTGTTGCATAGGAGGGGGAAGGATATTGCATTTTGTTTAGCAGTAAGGTAAAAAATAAACAAACAAAACTCCCAAACCCACCTATATTTATCCAACGTCTGATTTCTCATAACTACCACTTCAAGCTCTAGTCCAACTGAACACTTTGCACTAAAAGTGTTTATACTGAATGATTTCATGCCCTGCAGCTACTGGATTTTAACTTATATTTTATTGGGATCAAAGTCAAGTGATGCTGACAGTCAAGGTTTTGAAATTGGTAAAGGAAGAAATGCATTGGTGTGGCATTAGGTGCCCATGAAACGGATTTACCAAACAGTTCAAAAGCTTTACAGACTAGCTTAAGACATGTCTGCACACTGCTGCAGTGTACTTTGTAGAGTAAATGGTACTGATTAGCTTGCTGTTGTCATGTTCTTGAAGTTGCCTGTATATTAAGCTCAAAGAAGGAAAAAACCAAACAACAGTATTGTCAAAGAAAAAACCAACTGTAGTGAATAATATATTCAGTACAGAAAAAAACTACCAAATGTCCAGGATTTAAAATACTACTTGTTGCAGCGTTAATGTTGCTGTTCACTTTATTAAACACATTGCCTACAGTTCAAAATCCACTATGTTCCAATCTGTTAGTTCGGCAGTGGTTGTATGGGTAAAGGTTTTACCTGATATCAAAGAAGCCAGAATTGTTAGAAACCTTCATAGTTGTTCTGAATGTCAGCTCTCCTTTTTGTATCCATTCTGCATCCAGTTGCAGTTTCTGACTAGCTCCTGAAGACATCTGAGCTTGCACAATCAAGTAGCCTTAGATGTGTGTTTCCCTTTCCAAGATAAGGGAGCTGTTTTGGATTAGATTCCTGCATTGACCCACCTGCTCTGGAAGTATGTGGACACTGGGTATGGTCCTGTTACATTCACCATGTGTTTTTTCTACAAACAGAAACACCATGTCATTTAC
Organism: Corvus brachyrhynchos; assembly: GCF_000691975.1. Lineage (NCBI taxonomy): Eukaryota > Metazoa > Chordata > Aves > Passeriformes > Corvidae > Corvus > Corvus brachyrhynchos. The sequence goes on from NW_008238337.1 coordinate 7,223,063, forward strand.
TTAAATGAAGGACAGACTTGAGGGTCTAAATCTGGTGAGGTACTAAGTCAAGTTACAGAAGTCACTGGGAAGTCTTCTAGAAGGAGCATGCAGTGTGTGATAAAAGCAAGGCCTTTTCTTTGAAGCTCATCAGCTATGTTTTTAATTACCCAGAGAAATAGTTGCTGCTTTATTAAAAAGCCTCACCCTGAGGCTAAGCATGCTCAGTCTACAAAACTTCAGGTCTCTGCTGTCTAGGCAATAAAATAACATAGTTGTAGGAATGAAAACTGCCTCCCTCTGCCTGTCACAGCCCTGCCAAATAATCAGGAGAACCTGAAGAATAATCTCTTTAAAAATTATTTTCCTTTTTCAAGCACTGCAATAGAATGTATTTTCTGTGTTTCTTCAGTGGTTGCTACCTACTAAACCAAGTCGAGTTAGTGAAGGAGAAATGCCACAGCAATGTGACAATGTTCCCAAGTGCTGAAAGCTGCGCATTATTTTTTCAGATGCTGTTGAGTTTTTGAGGGCTCTTGAATAACTGTGCATTAAAAAAAAAAATCACAACAAAGACCAGCAAACTCTACAATGGAATAAAATGTTACTGAGACCCTGGCATTGCTGAATATTGCATAATGCTCCATTCTGTTGTCTTCCAGATTTCTTGGAAATATTTGTGCACTGTATTGGGATCAGCTGAGCCCCCTATCCATTCATGCAACGGGAGGATCTGATCCCATACTGTTTATTTAGGCAATATCCTAGCAGAAATCTATGATATTTTCACATGTGTAAAGTAATATCCAGGATGAATGTTCTATTGTTCATATTGTCATAGATTATATATTCCTCCTTAGGGGAGAGAACTGCAGTGGCATGGTTATTTTAGTGTTAGCTATGACAACATTAAAGGTGTGCTGGGGACAGGTAGTATTATCAATATAAATTTACCTTAAAGATGACAAATTCACTCCTGGAGATGCAGAAGCTTGTGATGTATATTTTATTGATTTTGTGGGGAAAGTGGGAATAGTTGCATGTGACTTACTGTGATCAGAGTCTTTAAGTATTTTCCTGTGAAAGCAATTGCTGTTCAGAGGAATTACTAATGCTCATCAGCTGTCATCTGATCACTGCCTCCTACTAATGAGCAACACTTGAGTCTTGGGCAGCCTCATTTCCAATACAGATGCACAGATTTCTAGGGAAGGGAAAGATGTTCTGGATATTGTAAATGAAATGGTTCTGTTTCATGTATGACATTCAGTAATGTCTGCTTAGGCTGTGTTTGTAAAGATAGAAGTTAATAATTCCATGTTCTTGAAGAATGGATAAGCCAGGGGCTGGAGGAGTTACACTATGTACAATTAATGTTTATGATCATACAAAGCATGTTGATTATAAAAATTATGTGCATAGGGATTCCTTTAAAAGTTTTGTGCAATAAACTATTTTTGCTAAAGGGCCCCATGTTGTTTCTATTTTAAAAGAGTTACCATCTTCTTTTTGGTTTTGGGCAGTAATTTTTATGTTGGGATCCTGAATATGCTGTATAGCCTCCTTTAAGGAAAAAAACCTCTTTATTTTAAAATACTACATTATTGGGTATTGATTTTTCACACACCTAAACTTCACTCTATTTCCATTTTTCTCAGTTAGTTGATCACATCAGGGAAGAAACACAATTCCGTGGCCTGCATTTGTTAGCATCTGGAGTCTGAGTGTACAAAATGGAACAATGCAGAAATGTCATCATCATTCTAATTTAGCCAATTGCAATGACAAGGAGAGAAATTACTGCACCTTACTTGCAATTTAAACAGTGTGAGTTAAAAGGATAATGTTTTCTTCTTTAAGGACAGTAACTTAAACCAGCAAGTGCCCGCATTGCACGTAGTACAGGTGCCTATACCCCTAAGGTAGGAATGTTGTATTCGCTGGGATGGCTGGTTCACAACTGTGCAGGGAATTGTTTCCTTCTACACTAGAGGCCTCCTTCTTCGTGGTTTTCCATCTCTCACGGGTTATGCGAGACCGCTGCAGCATTTTGAGGTTAATACCCGGACGGAACCTTTCGAAAGAGGCCTCTCGACGTGCCTGTGTGTCCCCTGTCCCCGGGGCTGATGGCAAACCGTGTGCTGGTCGGGTGCAGTTCAAACCCTGCCT
>NW_008238337.1:7225985-7238990 GCF_000691975.1 Corvus brachyrhynchos
CCGCTCCTGCGGCCCTGTCCCTGCTTCCCGCGTCCCCTCCCGCGCCCTGCCCGCCCGCTCCGGGTCTAGACATAGGTGTGCGTTTCTCTTTCCTGAGAAGTTGCCACCTTTTCCCTTCTCTTTCTTCTTTTCCCGTGGCTTATTTCAAGTTTGCTTTGCAGACCTTCCCTTTCAGCCACGTAGTTCGTAAGTGGTGGCTCATTTAGCCACAGGCGGTACAGACAAATCACCCGATCGCGAAGCCACGGTTGCTGTAACATATGCAAATCCTATCAGCCAAGTACAGCCAAAGACAGGATGTGACTCTCCATTCCTGCCTCCAAAAAAGAAAAAAAGCCCAACAACAACAAACCCAGGCCCATTTTCTTACATTACTCATTTATTGAAGGATTTAATGAGAATAGTAGAGTTAATACTGCCATCCTTAGAAGTCAGTCATTCATTCTGTCATGGGTCTAGTCTTAATATTTTTTCAGAGCAGATTCTCCTGTTTCTTACTGATCCAGCAAGACAAGGGAAAATAGAATTTTTGCCCATTCTTCCAGGTTTTGATTGATATGGAAGAACCTTCAAACATGTGGTTGTTGTTAAAGCAGTTACTCACGTTTGCAGAGGTAACTTGCAAAGCCTTACATGCCGAACTGGAAGAGGTGGCAACGTCAGTGCTGGCTGTGCTCTGGATCATTTGTAGTTATATAATACATTTTACGGCTCAAATAATCTCCTTTTGCACCTGCATGTAACAAACGGTTGAAGTATTGTCTCAAACCAGGCAGTTGCTGTTTCTCAGGTTTGCAAGTCACACCTTTTGTTTTGGACCGATTAAAATAGGTGATGAAGTTAAAAACCAGTAATGCTTATCTAAGCTAGCTGAAATCTTATTGTCAGAACGCAAATATTTAGTGAGAGTTCTGTTTTTTCATTCCAACAGTGTTTTCCCTATTTCCACGCCAAACTCACTGTAGAAAACTCTTCATCCTAACAGCAGATCTTAAACCTGATGCTTCACTGTTGATCTGCTTTGCCATCTCATTTTGATTTAGTCATGCCAGAGTTGTAATAGGCACACAAAATAAATAAATTTTTTTTTTAAATAGACAAAATTTTGACCACTAAGTTTTAGGTACCATGTTCTGTCAAAACATAGGAAACCAGAGAAATCACTCCTTCATGGCATTTTTTTCTTAACCACAAGGGAGGAAGGATTTTTGTGTGTTCCTGTCTGCTCTCCATACATGAATTATATATATGTACAAGTCTGCTCTTCTGCCGAATCATTGTGCTAGTTCTGAGCCCTAAAAATAGGAGCAGTTCTCAGTTAATTCTTTAAGGCATTATGTTGACTCTTCAAAGTGTTTTCATTGAGGTGTTTTTGCAATGAACTTTCTCACCCCTGAGTTTTCATCTTTCTTGTGATTTTACAGTTACTCAGTCTCAAAAGGAAAATCCTTAGAATAGCAAGTTTGGATATTTTAATTGCCCTTAGGGCTGCATCCCTTGATTAAAACACATTGGTATCAAATTTATTTAAAAAACCAGGTGATTAAGGATTGAAAACAAGTGAGAGGATCTTTCACATCTGTCTTTGCAATCTTGTGGGCAAGTCAGATAATCGAAACAGTGAGGTTGCTTAGAGGCTCAGGAATCTCAAGGGAACTACAGTACTTTGGGGAAGTGGCTCAGCAGCATCAGCTGTGGCTCTGCTGCTGTTTGGTGGGTTTTTGGACTTGGAAATACTCTCATATCCCATTGTTTCACCGAGGTTCCATTTAATACTTGTGAAATGTTGAGGGGCTGAGTTTTGCTCTCTAAGCACAGACATTCAAAATAAGACATTCATAAAAAAGAGACAGCTCTCAAAGGAAATGTCCCTCCAAGGAAACAACCCTCAAACTCACATGACTGTTGACTTGTAATAATTGAAAGACTGTTTAAGTTTGGCATTAAGTACATTTTCATAGGATTTCCTGATACTAGGAATGCGTTTGTTCTGAATCAGATTGCAGTGAAACTTTTACTTGGCTCTATATTGACTGTGGTTGGAAATGACAAAAACTTAACTGTGTGCATTTGGGTTTTTTGACTATATGAAAAGTAGTCTTAAATTTCATTATGTGAGGATGAAACCCAAAATTGAAAAGAAAGTACTAGAACTGCCATACACCCCTGTCCAAAGCAGTAGAACCCATGAAATGGCTCAGCAGTGGAGGAAGGGGCAGTGTAAGGCATGAGTGAAGGCAAGCTGAGGGAACAGCCCAGTTGAATCATTTCTGTCTGGAGCTTCCCTTCCTGAGCAGTGTGTGCCAGGAGAGTCACAGCCTCTGTGGAGGTACATGGTTGCAGTACCTGATGAAGTAATGTGAAAGCTTTGTACATTCTTGAGCTGCCCAAATCCTGTATTTTTCAGTTGTATTTTTCACAGCAAGGAATTTGTGTTGGCATCAGTTTGGTTTTAGTATCTTCTCGCTGACCAGTGTGGATTACATGGAGGGATGTGAGCTGAGGGAATTGGATCCTAGCAGAGAGAAGGATATTCCTTTGGAAATGGAGAAATTCTCCCAGCTCCAGTTTCTTGTTGGAGAGGGAGATCTGAAGATGAGTTGTTTTTGTTTTCTGGCTGTTTGCTTTCGAAACAGGCCTGGGAAACAACATGTTGTGTACATATTTCCAGCCTTTCATCACAGCCAGAGAAAGCCTGCCCTGGTTTCTGCACTGTGCCTTAGGCTTCTGTCTAAGGAAAGTCCTAAGGAAATACTAGAAATAGTTCTGTGCCTTTAGCTGGAGGTGCAGCCCCTTTCCTTGGGGCTGACTAGTGCTCATGTCCATGTATTGCAGTGCACACACAGACTGTGCCTTTCTTGTCAGGAATCAAATATTTCTCAGCCTGTCATAAACTTTAATGATTAAATGCTCTGGATTGAATTTTCACTGCAGAAGAAATTGAAAAAGGATGAACAAGAATAAAATGTAAGCTGTAAATATTCTTTTAAGTAGTTGAGAGAGGAGGAAATAAACTTGGTGTAGGTCTGGTAGCTTAAAAACATGCCTAACACATTGAATTGAAAAATATTTTGTCTTCTCTGCACTGCAAGAATCTCTTCAGAATTCCAAGAAATTGTTAAGAGGCACTTTTTTCCTTGGCTTTAATATACCATTTAAATAGCAGGAGAAAAGTTGTGTTTGTTACATCTCCTTTTCTGCCTTTCCTGTAGGTGAAATAACAATGGATACTATATTATCCCGATTGAAGAAGCTGAGCCATGATGAACTTAGAGAAGAGATTATGAGAGCAGGACTGAAATGTGGGCCCATTACTGCAACTACGAGGTTTATTTTTGAAAAAAAATTGGCTCAGGCACTGTTGGAGCAGCAAGGAGCCCTGGAGGAAGAAGGGTCTGCTGTGCCAGAGGAGACTGCTGGAAATGTCCCAGTGAATCACAACAGCCATGGAAGCGCTTCTGAGGAGGCAGACTTTGGGTACTGTGTGGGTCTGAACCCTCCAGAGGAAGATGCTGTGACACACGTGAACTGTGCAGCTCCAGCCTGTGGTGCTGATTCACAAATCGCTGCTCAGACACCGTCCAGAGATCCTCCACTATTCTATGGTGTTTGCCCAGTTTATGATGACATATTGGCAAGGAATGGTAAATACTCACTGCCCTTATTTCCAATGACAGGCATTTATTTTACAGTTGTGTCTGAGCAGACCTCGTTTATGTAGCAGGTGTTATAAACACCACTGCATTAGTATGTAAGCATTGCTTGAAGTATTTCTTTGTTCCTGTAAATAGTATTTATTTGATTTTCTGAGGCAAAGCAACACAGTTATAAGACATCCCAGGTGTTCTGCCATTATAGTTCCTGCACATGAAGATCCTCTACCTGATGTAGCTCAGATGAAGAAAATGATTTCCTGTTGCTACTCTTGGACCCCTTCTGTGCCTTTAATCCCTCTCAAGAATAAAAAGTAATCCTCTAAATAAACAATCAAAAGAATATTTATACTGTCATCAGTTGAAGCTTTAATGATCTGTTCTAAAAGTTTTCACTTTTTCTGTTTCTGGCAGTAGAGTAATGCACAGAGGATCATTTACTGTGAGACAGTAGTAAGAATTCTTACTAAGAAAAAGTACATTAAGATACCCTTATCTGAGCAATATCATTAAAAGGAGAAGGAGAAAAATTTGTTTATTATCTAAGGTTCTCTGTAAAGATCTTAAAGTTGTGATAGTGGATCACTTACAAATTCGGTCTTTCTGAACAAGAGAACATCAAAAGTAATGCAGGGTGAATAAGCTGTGAGTTTGCTTTCCCATCTGGAAGTGAAATGCTTGTTGAAGCTGGCCTGTCCATTAAAGGGGGTGCTCAAGTATTGATTGATAGAAATGGCTGAGCCCTGTACATGTCTCACCTGACATTACCTGCAGTGTGTGGGAGGCTCCTACTCAGTTTCCAGAGACAGGATTTAAAAGGACTTTTGATCCTTATGCCATGTGTGGAAGAGAAACAGTCTGAGACCAAAGCTGGAATGATAGTCTAGGAATTCTGTACTCTTCTTCTAGGAGTTGAAATCTGAGATTGTTGAAATAACGTAGTTTTGTTTGTTCTTTGTTGCAGAGAGAATACATGTGTATGAAGATAGGAAGGAAGCTCTCCAGGCTGTTAAGATGATTAAGGGTTCCCGTTTTAAAGCTTTTACAAAAAGAGAGGATGCTGAGAAATTTGCTAAGGGAATCTGTGATTATTTCCCATCTCCAGGCAAGTCCTCTTTATGTTTGTCTCCAGTGAAAATGGGATCATTTAACAGAGGTAAGTGGGGAACTTCATCTATGTACAGTAGTTGCAATAGACAGCGTTTTTTTTTTTTTTTTTTTTTTTTGGTGAGAGAACAAGCAACAGCTGCCTTATCAATATACTAATAACAGAAAAAATTCCAAGGGTGGAGCATTGAATGAACTGAAGTTTAAAAGAACTTTTACTTTAAGTGTAAAAATGTTTAAAATGTGGAAAATGTTTTAAATGTAAAATAGCATTGTTACTTTTTTAAGGCTGTAATGTAGGTAATGGTCTGCATGGATACCCTGCTTAGTAGTCCATGGTCATATTTGTTAGGATTTGATTTTACTCATGGACTTCAGGATATTCAGGTTTAGTAAGAAGCTGATAAAATTGCACAGTATATTAAAACTGTACTCAATTGTTAAGTAAATTTTTAAGTTCAAAAATAAAATGTTAAGCACTGATCATATTTCACAGTGTCCCAGCTGCTAGATTAAAGGGATTCAGGAGTCACAGAACTGCAGAAGCAATTTTAATAATCAGAAAATTGTTGTTTCTTGCTGAATTTTGCTTTTAAGTTTGGATGGGAGCAGACTGGTAATTACAAAGTTTACCAGTCCCTATTAAAGTCTGAAATGGTTTTACAAGATGATTAATCATTTTCCTCTCCCTCCCTATTACTAATTACTGGTGTATTTAAATGTCTTGTTATTGAGTTTAGTTTCCTTACTCCTGTATATTAAAGATGCAAAATTAATACATGGTTTAGATGAAAAGCATAATTTCCATGGCTAGCATGTGAAAATGGTGATCACTGGAAAGAATGTATCTAGAAAGGAGTGGTTTGTGTTTTGATAGATGGCTTGTGCTCCCCTGAGAGTGAGACTGTGAATAAGGAGAGAGCCAACAGCTACAAAAGTCCACGGACTCAGGATCTCACAGCTAAGCTTCGGAAAGCTGTCGAGAAAGGAGACACAGCAACATTTTCAGAACTTATTTGGAGTAACCCTCGTTACCTGATCGGGTCAGGAGACAACCCTACGATCGTACAGGTAAAAAAACAGCAAGGAAACAGGAAATCCAGGTTCTGGTTTAGTTTTGGGGCCTGAAAGCAGAAGTGGAAGGAGTGATGTTTCCTGCTCCTCCTTCAAGACACCTTGTTCCACCCAGCTCAGGGTTTCTCAGTGTTTATTGACAGCAGCTGGGGCACTTCTCTGTAAGTCACCCTGAGAGCTCCTTAGCTCCAGCGGAGCTAAAGGAACTGAATGTGCAGTTCTTCAGGGAAGAATAGTTTTATTCAGTAGTGCAAGAATAGTCTTGTCTTTTTATTCTTTGGTCTCCTCCAAATAATTGGAATCTTTTTAAAAACAGACTAATTGTAAAGACCAGGGTAGGGCCTAAGCTGTAATTAGGTGTTCCTAGAGCATTGCTTACCTAAGCACCCCTATTAAATTCTAAAACCATGTATAAGGTGCCATTTAGCAAACACTGACAATCTTACTTCAACTTGTATCAGACCAGCTTTGTGGAGCTGTTGAAATTTTTTGTCATACAGCAAAGCGTTTGAATGTTTTATATCTATCTACACCCATTTTCCTGCTCCTCTTATAAACTGAACTTCCTACCTCCCTTTATTGCTTGATATTTTATTATACCTTTTTTGCCACATTCTTTCCTGGAATGAAGACTATAGCTGAGTACAAGAATAATTTCATTAATTATAAGAATAATGTGGGTGTAAAGAGAAGGCTTTACAAAAATATTAGTATAACACTCAGTGTGGGAACCCTTGTATTTTCGCAGTTAGATCAGTTACATCGATAGGTGTAAGAGAGCTGTTTAGATTGGGATTCATTCTAATGTTGGTCTTTCTTTTCCAGGAAGGGTGTAGGTACAATGTCATGCATGTTGCTGCCAAGGAGAATCAGCCTGCTATCTGCCAGTTATTGCTGGACACTCTGGAAAATCCAGAATTTATGCGGTTGATGTACCCAGATGATAATGATGTCATGTTGAAGAAACGCATCCAATATATTGTTGACCTTTACCTGAACACTCCAGATAAAATGGTAAGATTGGGGGGGGCTACCTGGTTATTATTGTTATTATTATTTTTTTATTATTATTTTATTATTATGGAAACAACTGGAAGGGGTTAATGATGTGTAAGGGAGACTGACAGAGAACAGAAGGTGAGCTGTCCATTAGTTCTGTGGGTTTTGGTAGTCATTATTCTGCACTATGGTGGGAGAACATTTGTTAAGAGCTCGGATAATTAGTCATGACACGTATTTACTTTCCTCAGTCTCAAAATTAAATGTGTGGTACTGACTTTATCATCTTTCTAAGTGCATGTGAATTTTTCCCTTTTTCCCACTGCAGTGGTTTGATACTCCATTGCATTTTGCCTGCAAGTTTGGGAATTTGGATGTTGTTAATGTGCTTACCTCACACCCAGCCATTGTAAAAAATCCAAGAAACAAATATGATCAAACTCCAGCAGAAGTAAGTCTCTCCATGTCCACAGCAAACCCAAAAATGTTATCCTGATCAGTATTTTTCATATTCAAGCATTACTGACTAATATAGATAGAAGGTTTGTAGTAAGGTGCTAGTGTCATGATTAAAGAGTAAATTCTGTATAATTTTAAAAATATTTTATGCTGATTGTGTCTGTGGAAAAGTTTTCACTGTATGGAGTTGGATGTATTTTAGTTGCACTACTATGAATTGAAAGTACTGGGTGAGATGAGTAGGGGCCAGTAATGTGATTGTTCAGGAAGAAGACACATTGGAGTTGATTTGGAACTGAAGTTCTTAGGCTGTACTAACAATTAAAATTGTATTTACAGGTAGTTTGTGAAAGAAGCAAGAATAAATCTGCAGAACTGAAAGAAAAGCTAAGAGAGTACTTGAAAGGTCTGTATGCAGAATTTTGTACTATGTCAGGCGTGTATTTTGGCTCTTCACTGTCTTCTATTCTGTTTGCTTTCTGTAGCATTTCAGTTCCTAAGTGATGCTGCTGTACAGTGCTGTAAAAACCAAAGGGAAACTCTAAAACTGATCAGGGACAGAAAACTTTTTGTCTTTTAAATTACAGTCAGAACTGTTAATATATGCATCACAAGGTTGCCCTCATGGCTGTGTAACGTAGGCAAGGCCCTGATTCAGCAAGCCTGGAGCAGAGTGTTTAATCTAAAAGAAACAAAAACCCTTTGCAGGGCAAGAGGTGTATCTGACATGCTGGGAAGTCCTGTAATTTTGTAGTTTCCTTGACATAGAACTTTCTCTGTTTTGTCATGTGTGTGTTGAAGCATTTGCAAAAGGAGGCTGTGAAATTTGTTAAAGACCTTGAGGGAAGGGCTCTATGAATCATTGCAGGTGGTTTTGTGTTTGAAAGAGAAGGGAACCTGCACTAAAATGTGATCTGTAATCACTAAAGCAGTTAGTTTGAATTACAAGGAGTTTTACTCGTGAAGTAAAGTCAGATGGTTCAGTGTACAGGTGCACTGATGGTCCAGGAAGAAGCAGCAGGCTGATGTAACATAAACTTAATGAGAAAGCTTTGTATGATTTCTTTTAGGTCGCTATTATGTACCTCTCCTGAGAGCAGAAGACAATTCCTCAGCTCCGGTCATTGGCGTGCCGTGGTCGCCCGATCAGACGGACGATGGCCCCCAGAGAACTTGGTCTAAATACCCTGGCAGCCCCAAAGACCCAGTGTTGTCCATAAGAGCTTTTGCAGGCCCCATGAGCCCCTCAAAGGTAAGGAGAGAACTTCATGTGACTCTAATGCCTATGCTTCTCCTTTTTATGGATGAAGAAGATCCCCACAGGGTTCCTTGTGTGGTGTAGCTTGCTCCTGGCACAGATTGTGGCTTTCTCTTTGCTGAGGAGATGAATCTTTCTCCACGGAGAAGCACAGAAACTTGTAAATATTTTTTTATTGCCGAAAACAGAAATGCGGTGTAAATAAGAGTAGAAGTTCAGTCGAATATTGTTTTCTTTTTCCTCTTGGAATCTATTCAAAGAACACCTCTGGCAAGCCTTTATTTCTTACAGATGATTACTGTAACTTTCTAACCTGAAGCAAAGCCTTTCAAGGCAGCTATGAATCAGTTTAAAAAAATCTTAACTATAAATTTATCTCATTTCTAGATGTTGCCACTGGATGTTAGAAGCAGTTTAACCTCTGCTTGTTGAATTAACATTAATATATTTTTCTAGATGGAAAAATTGACAACCAAATAGTAGGTGTTGGGATGGTTTTGGAAATGTATTGATGGTAGTGGAAAAGCAAAATCTTCAGTTTTCAGTAGGAATGCTTAGATACCTGTTAAATATATTCCAGACTTACTGGTGTTTGTTTGACTCATTTGTTTAGTATGAACATGGTGCAGGTACGACAGCTTTAGAAACAGTGAATAAATGCAGTGGAGGACTTCGTGTCATCTGATGGTTGCATTCTTTAAGACTCAATTTTACCAAAATGCTAGTGCTTTTTCTTCTTAGTGTTCTTGATCAGTTTTCTGTTCAACTGACAGAAATTTAAATATCATTTATACTCTGAAAAATACTATCTACAGTGTAAACAGTTCATAATTTTGATTGCTGACAGGTATTTTAATGTCTGAATGTAGTTCTTAGTCACTGTGATCTTTGTCATATAAAGTCAAGAAGGGTGGGATTTTGCAAAGAATTTCCCTTGAGGCATTCCAAATTCAAAATAGACAGCAAGAATTTATTCTAATAACTGTAGCAAGTCTGTGCATATAAAAATATCCCCTTTGCATCCTAGAAAACAATGACCAGGACGCATTTGTAATTAAATAAAATGACATGGCAAAATCACAAGATACTTCTGTTTCCTGCTGCACACAAATTAAAACCAGGCAGATGTGGTGTCTATGCAGTTGATTTTCAGATGGTTGTACATTAGGGTCCTTCTCTTTCATGAGCACTTCAGAGATAAAAGTAACCACCAGTAGTGAAAGGAGTAACTTTAGATCCAGTGTGAGATCCTTCATAGCTGGAGTTGAGCAACACCTGTGGACAGCAAACAGCTGAACATCTTCTAGACCTGTAGGTAGACATGTAGCCAGCACAGAGTTAGTTCATATTGTGGGGGGTGGTTTTTTAATTTATTTCTGTTTTTTAAAGGCTGAAGAATTTCGCAGGCTGTGGAAGACTCCACCTCGAGAGAGAGCTGGCTTCTTTCACAATGTCAGGAAATCTGATCTGGAGAGAGGTGTTGAAAGAGTTGGAAGGTATCTAAAAGATGTCAATATAAAAAATTAATAATAGAGCATGTAAAAGCAAAAGACTGTGCTGAGAGTACAGTTATTACTGCACAATATCTTGGGGCAAAAGCTACTGCAGAAATATTTAATGAAGTGTTTTGCAGTTGGATTTTTACTGTATTTTTGTGTAAACAAGATAGCTAAAATGTGAGACCTGGCTTTCTTAGCCTTGGCAATAAAGATATTTTAGCTATTATTGATGGTATGTATGGAATGCTTTTCACAGACATTTGCTTGCCTCATTTGGCAGATCTAAAATAATGCATAGCCTGTTTGTTCTGTGAAAGTGAGAGATTGTTAAAAGGGAGCAGAATGAAATAACCCTAATACAAATGTGTTGCTTATAAAAGCTCTGTGTGTGTGGTGTGTCCTTGCAGTTAAAATACCTTCTGTCAGCAACATACGGAAAAAAATACTTCGTTAAAAGCTGACTGCATTTCATTCTTTAAAATAATCCCTCACTTCCTCCTACCTCTCCCATTCCCAAATAGGAAAAAGCTGTTGAATGCACTATCAGTGGCGATTCTTGTCTATCTAATGTCTAGATACAATCAGCTTAAAGATAGCAATGTTTATGCTGCTGTTAAAATAGTAGATTAAATGTGAAAAATGCTCTAGAACAAATGAGGTGATACTTTGCTAAGGATGTGTCTGTGCTTTTGCAGACTGTTGATTGTTGTGGGATTGTGTTGCCTGGTTGCACGTTTGGCTGTTAAAATGTGATCAGAAAAGTTATTGTCAAACTAATATTTATGTCTTCACAAATGATTCGTTTTATTTTATTTATTGCAGGGAGTTAGCTCATGAACTGGGGTTCCCGTGGGTTGAATACTGGGAATTTCTGGGCTGTTTTGTTGATCTGTCTTCCCAGGAGGGGCTGCGAAAACTAGAAGAGTACCTGAGTCATCATGAAATGAGCGAAAAGGCTCAGCCAGAAACAGGGGAAAATGAAACCTGCAATAGATATAAAAGTCCACATCCCTCTGGTAAGAGAAGGGCAAATGCTGCAAACAATGGGTTTTACCTGGGGAGAAGAGGGAGAGGAAAAGCTTGGTGCCCAGGGGAAGCAGTGTTCACCTGTTGTGGTTGCTGTTACTCATCTCTTGTCCAGTCTGATTACAGTGCCAAAAAAGGAGCCACTGTGAATGTAGAAGTGCAGTCTTTATCTTTCATGTGAAGTACTTTATTTGAGTGTAGCCCCCAAACGAAATCCCTATAAGAAAACCTCTATCTGCAGTATGTTTTCACTCAGAGCATTTGGGAATTCATCTTAAAGTATAGAATTTTGTAATCCACAGATATGGAATAAATAACTTTTAAAAATAAAAGAATAATTCTTTACAACTGTGAAAGACACAAGAAGCAAAACCAAGGAAAGCCTTTATACCTTAGACCACTGCTGGCCATGTGTGCATTTTGGATTTGTAGCTTTAGTCAGGTTAGTTCATGCTTTACATAAATTCAGAGACATCTTCAGGAAATAGAATTAGGCATAAAGATTGTGTATTTGTTCCTGGTTTATGTACTTGACATTCTGTTTAAAGTCTTTTTATGTGTTGCTCTTGTTAAAATTATTTACAGGTAAAAGTAAAAAGTCCTGCAATTCCATTTCTGTTGGAGCATTTTTAGATGAGGATGATGATGACATGAGCTTAGAAGAAATTAAAAACAGACAAAATGCAGCACGAAATATCAGCCCCTCTCTTGTGTCCAGGGAGCCCAGCATTGATGCCATTGGAGATGCTGAGTGTGATATCCTGTCCATGGAGTGTGCAGGAAACATCATAGAGACCTCAGCTCACCCCCGGCACTATGAGAAGGGAGCTGCTTCCAGCAAAAATGGGTTTTGCAGTCCTGTGTCCAGTGAAAGGATCATCAGTGACAGAAAGCAGCTGCATGATGGGTCAGAATGCCTCATGTCACCTGTTTCCAATTTGATGTCAGAATTTGAAAGCCTGTCGTTCCAAGAGCAAGAGGTTGCAGGAGTATCTCATAAAATCATTGAAAAAACTGAGAATGAGGGAATTCTGGACAAGACCTGCTATGCAGCGTCACTGGCAAGTTCTTCTGAGCCGAGAGTTACAGGAAAACCTGGAGAGACCAAGTTAAGGACAGACCACAAAATATCATTAGATAAGGAGAGAGTGTCCAGGGAATCTGGAATTCAGATTAAGGAGGCACAACAACGTCAAGAACTTTCTTCCCAGAAGTTTCTTTTGAAGACTTCACCCACAAATGACAATTTAAAGTTATTCCTGCTTGGGTAAGAATTGTTTTTCTAAACTCTTACTTGCACAGGGAATCTCTTTGCTTATATAAAAACTAAAGTGTTTTGGAATTGTTTTATGGCCTGAACAAATACGTCGTTCTCTTTTCATCTAGTTCTGTTTCCATTCTAGGGAGCAGCCCTCGAAGCTGGATGGTGATGTCTTAGCAGCTATAGAAGGAGCAGAGATTGATCCCCAGAAATACCCAATGATTTACAAATGGAAACACACGGTGCAGTCCTACTCCTCATCTGACAGGCAAAGGTATTGCTGCAAACTCAATCACAGGAGTTGGGATACATTTTTAGCTTGAATAGCAGAATTTCAGGTCGTGTTGCCCACAAACCCATATTTTAAATATTCAGCAGAATTAACTGTTTTCTGAAGTTAATCACCAAAGCCTTTTGGGCTGGTGTCTATTGATAAGGAGTTTCCTGGTGCTGCCGTCATGTTCCTTCCATTCCACTGCTGTTCCAAGTAACTTGAGCATGTCTCCACAGACAAATCAGACATGAGTATTTTCCTCCTGGCCAACGACTCACTTCACTGATTGGGTACTTGGATCCTTCACTGGACTCAGTGGTAGTTGTGCTGTTGGTTTCTAATTTATCCCTGTTGTTGTTTCAGTGCAGGAATGCTGGCTTTGCTTTCGTTGTGGC
>NW_008238337.1:7239149-7252162 GCF_000691975.1 Corvus brachyrhynchos
GGAATGCTGTGTTGCCTTAGGTTGTGCAGAGGCATGTTAAGGTGAATTTAATGTCTTTAGGCATCTTTTTATTACTGTTTTTATTTTTAGTCTTTATTACCCCAGTTCAGAGGAACTGTTCATGTGAAGGACAGTGTATGTCTTCATGGCCATTTTGAAAGAAACGATGTCTTCTTGATAGGGGCAACACGTCTACATAAAATATTTCCTGCTCTTCCTATTCCTTTCAGTCTTCCAGGCCTGTCTCTTACCAGATAGGCTTTTTCTCAGCTGGTGCATTGGTTCTGAGATCTAAAGTGATTCTGAGTTAAAGTGCTGCTCTCTTTATTGCAGTTTCCTTTAAAAAGTGCACAGTAACTTCTGGTTTCTTTCAGTTGGCCAAGTCCAGCACTGAAGGCAAGATTCCGGTCCCAAACCATTGCTGCTGGCCTTCCAAATGCTTCAGTGTATCCTAATTCAGGAAGAAACAGTCCCATACCAGGAAGTCCGGGAAAACACGGCAGTGCCGCCTCGTTCCCTCCAGAGCCTGGGAGCCCTGGGCGCTACAGCCCCGCCTGTGTCCTGCGCTATTTCTCAGAGCCTCCTGCCCACTAAAATACAACTCATCATCCTGGGACTTGAGAGCTGTTTTCATTGTTAGAGTGGAGGAAAAACTACAATGTTACTAAAGTGACATGAGGTTTTACTTGGCTATTTATTTTTCCTCAATTGAGGACAACTGTATGTTTAAAAAATGGAATATATGTCTTAATGCCATATACGAGGTAGATTATTACTGGTGACATGCAAGAAGTTCGTGACAGTGCAGTTGTCCAGTAGCTCTGAATTAACCCTTGTTGCCAGTACCACGGTGGGCTGAACTGTCCCCTAGCAATGGTGGTATTTGCTGTCACTACTTATCCTCATTGTAATGAACACACAGCCCTCAACTGCCTTTCTTTACCTTGGATAGTTGAGGAAATGCATCATCAGCAAATAGAACACGGGAGAGGAAATCGATGGCAGGAAGTGAAACATTCTCCTGCTTTCAGGGGCAATGCTCAGAGTCAAAAGCCTAAAACCTGCCTGGGAATGCAAGGATGCTTTGCAGTGTGGAGGAGGGCTGTGAAACCCTGTGCATAAGCAGAGTGTTTACAGCCAGCTGGGCTGGTTAGTTGATACCCACACCCACACTCACCTGTCTGTCCGTGTGTGTGTGTGCACAGATTTGCATGAGACCCTTGAGGCTCTGCTTGTTCTGAGGCTGTTACAGACACCATGATCTACCAAGTGCATTAGAAACGGGGCACTGTAGAAACTACTGGGATTCCTTTAAGTGGTAGTGTGAAGATTTAAGGAAAAAAACTTTAGCTGTTTATTTCCCCCAGAGAAGCTGTTAACACTAGCAGATTTCAATAGTTATTACACAAAAGCACATCAGCAATAATCTCAGCAGATTTACCAGCAAGATACCTTAACTTAATGGTCTAGTTTGTAATATGTTAGCATGGTAGCCAGTGGCCCAGGAGGTGGCTATTTCCCAGCTGTAAAGAGCAAGGACTAAGGACTAAAAATATTTTTATGGAATCTGAGCTTTTACTATGTCTCTAGTGTGGACGTGGTAATGAGTTTTTGTTACAGCAGTCAATAATTTTATTCTTCAGCCTTCTGTAAGAATGACTTGTTTTGACAGCGTGATGCTGAGAATAAGAAAGCTTTTCAAAACTCCAGAGAGTTTTCCTTATGAAGCCTAGTAGTTGTAATGTTGCATGAAAGGCTTCCAGAAACAGAGCTCTCTAGGTTAAAAAAAAAAAAAAAAGAAAAAGAAAGAAAGAAGACCTATTTACTGTTCGAAGATAAATCTGATCAGAAAATGAAGCTCTGCAGGGCTGTGCCACATGGTGAGTGAGAGCTTGGAGCCACTTCGCAGGGCTGGAAGGGAAGGGCACCAAGTTCAGCAAACACAGGTGGGAGGCAGGAGGGGCCAGCCCGGCCTCCCCCAGGGTCCCACCAGTCCCGGGGCCATTCCAGACCCTGGGGCTGCTCACACGGCAGTGACTGTTCCTACACAAACTGTGCACCCTCATAGGTTCGTGACTGGTACTAACCTAAAACACTGCACTTAATGCTTTTGCAAGCTCAGTAGTGCCTTTTGTAATATATTTTTTTAATTAAATTTTTGTTCTTTTAGAAGTTTAAAAAAAAAAGTGGCATCCACTTATTATGGGCAGATAAAATACAGTTTTTCTCTGGGCTTTCTGAACAGGATGTCTTTTAATGTCTCTAAGTTGGATTATTTGGTGCGATAGCTCTCCACTGGGGGAGAGACTCCTCTTTTAGAAATTATTCTTAAAAAAAAACCAAAAAAAGGCTTATTCTGCTCTTTTGTTAAAATCGAGCCTAGTGCCATGGAGCTGGACATTAGGAGGAGCAATTTTACATAAATGCTTCTCATTCAGTCATATTCTAGACAAGTACCAGGGGCTTGGGGGGTGTTGTACTTAAACATCTTTTAAAAAAAAAAACAAAAAAACAAAAAACACAAACAAAAAAACAGAACCACAAACATAAGCTGCTGTTACCAAGTATTTTAACTGACTTTTTCATAAGGATTTTTTGTTTTTTTTTTTTTATTCAGCAGGCTCCATGGTTTCAAAATATTTTAAGGTCCCCACATACCCCCAGTTTTACTTTAAAAGGTTTGAGACTGGCTTCTTTTCTTGCTGGTTGGTTTTGGGGTTTTAAATAATTTAATGTAAATTACATCTTTATCATTCTGGAGAAATTGATCAGCTGACGTAATTGTCTAATACCATTTTAGAGCCAAGCTGCTGGGGTAAATTGTGGGTGCAGCTGCTGTTCTCGACCCTGGTCCTTCAGAGCTGTGGTACAGTAGCATTGCCCTTTTGCTAAGAGTTTGTTACTGAGCCAGGGAGACTAACACTAGTTCTTTGTCCTTTTTACCTTTATTATGCTTTGCTTTCTTTTTTTAATATTTAAATGTACGTTACTGGTATGTATATGTAGCCAGGCACCCCCACACACACCCCTCCACCCACCCACCATACCCTTGCCTTTCACTTTGTAATCTTGTTTTGGTTCAGTCAGGAGAGTATTTTTTTTAACTGTATTATACAGTGTGCATTAGTCCAGTTGTACTGCACTTAAGAGGTCATTTTTCTAACAATGTATTACTTCAGCTATGATAAAAATAGCAATTTATGTAGCGATTTGATCATTTGTGATTTTGTGAAGAAAGCCCTTCAACACTGAGCCTGTGGAGACACTTTAAATCAGAGTGATAGTGCTTGAATTGTGTTTTCTTGGCCAAAAGTTCACTTTTAAAGGTGCAAAACAATGGTTGTGTTTTTGTTGGTTGTTTTTTAATTAGCAAAGTGTCATGTTAAAAATACAGACTTATCCCACTTTCTATTAAAAACCCAATGAATAGCTGAAAGTGTCACCCTGTGTTCAGCATGGGACGTGGGGAGAAGGAGTGACTCACTGGTTAGTGCATGCCTTGCTCACACAATACCTGCAGCTGTTGTGTGTGTGCACAGCAACAATGTGCACACCACCAAAGACTTAAAAGAAGAGTTTTACAGTGTTGAAGAAACAGGAACTCAGACTATGGTAAAAAAGACTTAATTTTCAATTTCATGCTTTCCACCCCCACCTTAAGTGTCACCAAAACTATTGCTAATTTCTGTACCTGGGCAAAGAGGTGGTGTGTCATCTGGTTGCCCACCAAGAGCTTGTTCAGTGACACAGAGGTTGTAGAAGGGGATGGGTGTGAGAGGGTACATGTGCGCACACACAAAAATAAAAACGCACAGAATTTCCATCTTACAGGTGCTGGTGCTCGTGTTCCTCGTGGTGGTGACACAGCCCTGCAAATGGCTGTGCTGAGGCTACAATAGTTCCCCTCTTGGGCAGCTCTGTGGCTGACGACAATTAACTGCTCTGGCTCCCATCTCAAGCTTACATTTCAGATGGTTGGTGAAAGAGCTGTTGCCCTTGAGCAGTGTGGGACATGTCAGCTCTTGCACTGGCAGTCCCCGCAGAGCTCCAGCCACACTTGCTACAGCTGCCCCATGCAGCCATTCAGCTGAAGAGATGGGAAAGAAAGACAGACAAAGTATTTTATTCAAAACGTTTAAAAAGTTAATAGACAAAAACTGATAAATTATTCTCATTGCATCAAAGAGAGATACGGCATGATGGTTTCCTCTTGCCCCCACAACCTTACACTACACAACAGTTTGTTCCCTACCAGTCCCTGTTCCTTGAACTTACCCTGATGTAGCAGCAGTTCAGTATCAAGCCCTTAAATCCTCCTCTCCATAGGTTGTGTGCCCTGATTATGTTTCTTACAGCTCTGACAGTATCTCATCAACATCCTTACTGATCAGAGAACCTGTCAAACAAGTTACGTCTGCTGTCCTACTTTTGTTTGCTGTCCTACAGTCTGTCCTCTCTCCCCAAGGCAGACAATGCCTATGGTGAAGTTTTCCAAGCCTCCACCTATTAACCTGAGCCAAGTTTCTACATCGGTTCAGGTGCCCAGCAAGCTTCAGAATGCTTCTGAGCCCTCCCACATACCCAGCAGTGTCAGAGCTGTATGAAGGAGGCACTTGGAGCATTCTGCCCAATGCCTGTCCTATACACTCGGCCTGGACGAGCCATCTCACGGCCACTTGCTCACCATTCTGGCAACAGCAGTTTGCTCCAGTGTTGCAGGACCTGCAGCATCACAACCCTGAACTCTGTGGTGGTATTGCTCTACTCTGAAAGTAAGGAATCAACAAATACAAATCAATGGGAAAGAGCACTCAAAAATACACCAGTAACTGAAAGCACTTTGAGAAGATTGCTGCTCTCCTTTCCTCCCATCTTACTGCTACAGGCTCATCCCTACAGCCTTCTCCAGACCATGTTTTAGTTAAAGGCTTTACAAGACTGAAAAATATTCTTAAGAACATCTTAAAGGACATTCTGAGGATGGTGGAACACTTAATATAAGCATCGGTTAGTTCTAGCACCACAGCTCTGAGTCAAATGGTTTTTTACCCTCTTTCCTTTATGCTCATAACCTCCAGGCACAGTTTACATGGGCTTTTTGGGGGGCAGAGGGGAACAGTGGCAACATCAACATACACACTCAACAGCTTACAAAAACTGAAGCTTTATCCCTTTGTCCTTTGAACAGCAGAATACCCTGTTTATCACTCCTGCAGGCGCTGGAACAAGCTGGCTCACCTTTTGTTTTAGCTGCAGTGTGATACAAGGCTGCTCCCACACCAATCGCTTTCCTGCACAAGAAAAATACCCACAGGAGGAAGCTTTGGTTAGAGAAATTCACAGCAGGGTGGGGGAAAAGTCAGTGCTCTTGCAACTGCTGAGCAGACATTCAATCTCTGTATTCCACAGCTCAGCTTTGAGTTTTGGGGAATACTTAAGGACAGGACAGCTTCAGGCTTACAAAGGTTTCTTCTTTTCTGGACTGAAAGGCAGATATGAATATGAAGGAGAAAAGGGGCTAAAGGACATTTTAAGACAGCATCACATCCCAATGTAATAAAAATCTAGTGGTACTGTAGCAGAATGTGCTAGTGCAAAGAGACTAGAGGCAGCTCCTGGACAGTCATCCATTCATTGTGCTCAGTCAGGTGCGTGTGATTTTGTCTGGAGGCATGAAACCTGTGTCACCCAGTGTTCGAAGGGCCACTCTGCCGTTGGGACGTATCACCAAGTGAGTGATGCTGCCGTTGTTGAGAGACAGTCGCAGCCAACCTTCCGGGGGGAACTGCAGTGCTCTGGTGACAAAAACACACATATTATTAATTCATGAGCAGTTAAATTAACATGCCCTCACAGCATCACCTTCTGTCCCAGATAAGGAGGGGAAGGAGGGGGAAAATCAAAATTGGTGGGCACTGTGCAGCTTGCATACCAATGCCCCCAGTCAGCCTTGGAAAAAAGCCTTTTCTTTGGAACTGATATAAAACCGCAGCATTGGTAACTGGACTGGGGCCAAGAGTGCACTTGGCTAAGCAGAGTGCCCCAGATGGGTGTGATTACTGCTGACAGGATTAGTTCAAGTGGACAGAAGGTAGCAGCTCGAATGCAGCGAGGCTGCCGGGAGTGCTCTGAGCCCCATCACAGACAGAACTGGGGATGGCCCAGGCTCCGGCTGTCCCCACGAGGCTGCAGCACCACCACACCTCTGCAGCTGGGACAGGGCAGAGGCTGGCTCAGCACCCAAGGGCCACCTCTGCAGAGACAGGTGGATGTGGCAAACAGTGACTGTCACACTCCAGTTCAGCCACGCCACCACAGCAGAGGCAGTGACACAGGATTCACTCCAATGGCCTGCACGTGCCTACAGAAGAAATTCACCAGAACTACTTTCCATCGGCTACATCGTTCCTCAGGAAGGGCAAGAAAAAGTACCTTGTGCCTTCCACAGCATCACAGCTGGTCTGCAGCCATTCTGAAATTCCTAACTCAACAGCCCCAGGAGCTCCATCAATTGTATTAAACAGCTGGAAAAAATACCATGCTGCCTCAAACAGCTTTTGCCTGTGATACTGAGGAATAACTTGGTTTTGGCTCTTATGACAGTCTTGTAGAAAGCTGAAGAAATTAAATACCACTACAGCCAAGCTAGATTTGAAGTGAATGTTACATGGATTGTCTTCAATTGTCCTATCAGACTGCCTGGAATAGAAGGCACAGAAGAGACATTAAAATGAAGAGGAAAGCAACAGCAAAAAGTATGTAAGTCTTTCAGAAAAAGCCTTGGCAGGAGCAACATGGTATTTTTTAGCATAGCAAAGAATATTCTGTTTACCTGATCAATAATTTTAAGTACAGCAATTTTGAAAGGCTAAAGCAGCCCACAGAGCAGACAGGCCAGCATTTAACTAGCTCAGCTAAATAAAGCTAACTGAAATTGTTGTAGGTATTGATCAGATTAAACTTTAATCACATCTGTCCTGCTCACGACAAATTATCTTACAGAGAGTGCTTTGTTGATGGGGAAGAGGAATAAAACAGACTCAGCTGACTGGACACCGAGACAGGCAAAGATCCAGAACTGTTTTCTCCTTTATGAACAACCTTGACGTTATTGGAAAGATCCACTCTCCCCTTAATCCAATACTGGATGGTACTGCAAAAACACACTAATGCAACTTGAACATAACTCAAAAATATCCATTAGCAAAGAATTCCCAAAACTGAATCAATCTTTAATTATACAGGATCAAATTCATGTCACCTCAAAGAGACGCATCCAGTCAAATGCTCTATTTGTAATGTTTTCCAACAGGCCCAGCCCTCAGGCTTATGGAAGCAGAAGCATATGGTAATTAAAGTGACTGTCCAGATGGACAAAAAAGGTTAAGTTTCACCTATTTAACCATTTTTTGCTTTAGAATTAGAATGAGAAAGTGTTCTAATTTTCAAAAGTGCCTTGATGAAGTTGCAGAAGCAGCTGCTCACAGTGCAGGCACTGATCTCCAACCACTTCAAAGAAGTCAAATCAACACATCTCCTCCCTCAGTGGTGCCAAAAGCCAACCCTGTTCCAGTGAACCCTCCCTTGAGAAGCCCCAGGTGAACAGAGCAGCCAGCCCGTACCTGCACACGATGTAGCGGATGACGTTGGCGTGGCACACAAAGATCTCGTAGCTGTCCTCCTCCTGTTTGGCATCAGCTCTATGAATGAAGTTTCGAAAAGCAGCCTCAATTCGAGCTCCATCTTCGTAATACTGCTAAAGGCACCGAGGTCACAGTTACACATCGCTCAGAGCAGCACGGGCCACTGTCTGCATTCCTGGGGTCTTCTCTCCTCAAGAGCTCTTGGTTATTGGGGTGCACACTTGGGGCTGAACTAATGCTCAAGGGCTGCAGGTTATTTTAACTGTTCTGCACACTTACTGGGGAGGAGGAAAGTATGCAATTATCTAAGGGCTGTGATAAGAAACATCAGCTCAGACACTGCAAGTTACTGCTACTGTCCATACAGAGTATACTGAAAAAAAACATAAAGAAAACTTTAAAGAAAAAGTTACCACAGCTTCTGGTTTCCAGTGGGAGACTGGAGGGTCTGGTTCTATAGGTGCTCCCTCTCTCAGCAGATCAGTACTGATCTTTTTGACTCCTGAAATATTAGATACACAATCAGAAAGGAGTTCACATGCCATTACAAACAGCCCCACAACTCTACAATCAATACATTTTTCACAGTCTTTCTTTGAGGAAGGCTTACTCTCATCCTAAAGTCCGTTTTAGTCTACACACTTCTGTTAAGGGATATGGATCTCTCCAACAAAACTGTTTTGCCATCAGCAAGACAACTTATTCCAACTGTGAACAGAACAGCAAGCTGTTTTCCCTGTCTGTTACACTTTGAAAAAGTGTATTTGTACTTTTAAAGATAAACTGGAAACAAGCAGATTTACGGCTGTAGGTTTCTTTATAAATACAGACATTCACACAGGGCTGGAAAATGGCTAAATAACATCTCAACCTTAAGGACAAGCTTAGAATTCTACTGGAAGCAGTTTTAAGGATCAGAAGACAATGAAAAATTAAGGGAACTCTTACCTGGGAGATGTTTGCTTATAATTTCAGTTGTTTCAGTTGCTCTAGTCATGGAGGAGTGGATAATCTGATCAAATTTTAATCCCAAACTTGCCAGCCTGTGTCCAGTCAGTTCAGCCTGCTCTCGACCTTAAAAAGTACATTCATTATATAAGTTGGTGACACTCCCTTAAAGACCTCAGGCAAACTACCAAGAGAGTTGTCCAGCAGACATAAAAGGCCTCCATCGATGCCAGGCTTTTCCTTTCAAAAAACAACTGGAAAACATTTTTATTAGAGCCACTGCTTACTCAGGCCAAGCTTACTGGTTGGACAATTTCAAGTCATTCTTCCATTGGTAGGAAAAAAATTGTTTTAATTAAAAAAAAAATCAAAACTTATTCAGCAGCTTTCACTGAAGTATTCAATACCCCTGCTAGCCCCATCCCAAGGACACAACAGACCACTCAGGCCTGACAGTGTGTTGTTGTTCATAAAGGCAACACCAGCTTGGCACAGTTCACAGCACCTGGGCAGCCTCAGGAAGGTTCATCCCACCTTTCATGCAGGCAGGTGAAAAGACAACAGACAGGTTAAGTCACTTACTTAAGGCACAGGATGAGACAGGATTAAGATTATACTTTGTTACCAGTTTAAGACAGCACTTAAGGCCTGCAATTAGCATTTCACTCCTGTTTACACACCAGTACTTGAGATGTGAGTGGAAAAAAAGCCCACAATAAAAATTCTTCCCCCTCTCAAAATAGTGTTGGCACATATATAATCAAGGAAGTGTCCAATGCTTTTAAAGTACACTATTAAAAATAATACTAATTAGCGTTTGAGACCTAGTCACAGGATCAGTGAGTTAAGATTAACACCAACAGAGGTTATCCTCATTTCACGTAACTGATTAGCAGTACTCCCAGAAACAGTGACAGCAGCAAAAGTGAAATGTATTTAATTATAAACACTCCAACTGAAAGTCAGAGGTGTTTTCTTTTTAATAAATCAGCAGATTAAATGACAAGAAACACAAGTCACCTTTTAAGAGAAATCCATCTCAATGGAGCAGAGTTTAAAAGCCTCAGCCCTTAGGAATAACATCAGCTGGCATGAAAATTTGCTCAAGCAACCTTAAGATAATTCAGAATTTCCTTTGACAAGTTTCTTTACAACTGAGTGTGTTTAGAACTCTCTAAATCACATCTTAATGTTTGGATCTAGAGGATCAAAAATGAAGAAAACAAACTTACTCATGACATCTTTCTGCCGCAAAGGAATCCAGAAACTGGATTAAGGATTGGCAGCAAGACCCAAAACAGTGCTGAGTTACTGACCTGTACTCATCAGGACAGCACACATGAAAAATAATTTCCTCAAAATGCAAAGTATGATGCTGCTAGTGATACCTACCCAGTGGGGTCAGAGTTCTGTCTTTATCAGCCCGGCCATCCAAATTATACTGGGAATGACGGATAAGGAATATGTGCCTGGTGGCTTTTGCTTTGCAGTGATCTAGGCGAGAGGCAAGTTCTTCTTCCCCGGTTTCTTCATTTTTCTTTTTGAGGTTGATAAGAGCCAGTGGTTCACGTCTAAACAAACACATTTTAAAGAGTCATTTTTAGATTGGGGAGACTAAGAGGCAGGGGAATTTTACAGATATATAGTCTTGCCTTATTTCCAGATATAGCTGAAGAACTAAAACTGACAATTTAGCCACTTGTACCATGAAACTGATTCAAACCTTTCCGTGAAAGGTATAAATAAATGCCTGCATGAAAAAAAAGTTGATGTCATAGGTTAAAAGGCGTGACTTGACATAGGTAAATTTGCCACTTAGTGCCAGCCACCTGAATTAATTCTTGGGAAACAAAAGCAGTGAACAACAGAAAAACTTGTAGGGTATAATAGTAGGGTTTTTGACAAGAAAAACTAACCAGGAAGGATACCCAGGAAAAGGGGAAAAGGTGTTGACTGACCATTAAAGAAAGAAAATGCTCCATATCTAAAAGGCCCTGTGATAACACCTACACAATTTGCAATTTATCAATCACATTTGCATCAAATGACTAAAAAACCACTCCCCCCAACAACATCCTAGAAAGACTCCAACCTTCTGCAGTGCACATTGGGAATTATTTTCTGCTTTAAACTAGGTCACATCAGGTCTCTCCAGTAAAACTTTTTTTTATTTTTCAGCCTGGAGTGCTTATTTATCCTTCCATCTTTTTCAGCACTCTCTCCCCTCATGCCACTTTAATCTCTCTTCCACTTGTCACAGTGCACACGAGCACCCTGCTCTGCACATCACCCAGACAGCTGACCTGGTTCCTCCTGAGGGCATGGGGATCTTCCCCTGTCCCTGCTATCACAGGTTTAGTGCCACAGATCTCCCACCGCCAGCACCATCCCTGCACCATCATCACCAACCCTGTCCAAACCTTCCCCACATTAGTCTGGGCTGCTCTCTGCACTGATCCTCCACTCCATTAATACAAATCCTTTTGCTATGTCACTCCAGAGCATATTTCATTCATACCAGACATCACTTCTTCCATTATTAAACTTGTTTATTTGATGATAGATTTTTTTAATCAAAAATAATTTTTATTCAGTTTGGGACAAAGTAATTTGCTCATAGAAAATTGCTGTTTCCCATACCTATTTCTCACAGCAAGACTGGCTGTGCAAAGCCCTCCTGCCTCCATTTTGCTTTACTGAACACATGATTTCCATTAAACAATGAGGATCTACACATTCCTCAAGCTGTTGAAGTTCAGCAAGGCATTAAAAATTAAACAATAGTCCAGTAAGAAGAAGTTCTATTGCTATTTCACAGGATACTTCTTTTGATTCACTGGAAACTATACTGCTGGCAAGATACAATGGGAAAACAAAAAAAATCTCTAAAATCATTTCAAGAACATTTGTAAAGCAGCAAAGGGAATAACTCATCTGATATCTGAAATAAAGTATTCCACATGAATGAAACTAGATCTATCCTCACCGAGAACTGAGCTGCACAATTCCTGTGCAAGTGGCACAGACCAATGCAACATCCCAAGTGTGATACCCTATCTGACCAACAACAAGTTTGATATTTGCATTCGTTTGTTTGAAACCTGAAAAGCCATCGGTTGTTAAGAATATTGTACTATCTGGTCATCTGCTCAAGATTTGACCTTCTGAACATTCCCTGCTCCCAAAGAGCAGTGGTCAGATATTCTGTGTATTTATAAGCCATTTAACAACTTTTCTCACTAGGTGCTTCTGCCAACAACATCCAAAAGTCAAGATTAAGATTTCAAGCAGGCCACAGCACACCAACTGGTAGACTGCAAGCAGCAGAAAACAAATTAATCTACGGTAATATATTCACACTCCCACTGTTTGCACACTATGACGAATACGGATACACTATTCTGAACTGCTAGGAAGTATTATCTGGCCATACTATCTGTCGACAGCTCTGCCACTTACAGCACAATCTCTACTTCCTGGATTGGTTAAAAAAAAAATTACGTGAGTCTGAAAGTACTTTAGAATCCTTGAAGAAAATCAACCATTTAGCAGAACCAGGAAGGCCTGGAGTTGCAGTTAAACAAGCAGCTTTAGTATCTCCCTCAGTGTAACTGTGTAACCAGTTGCAACTTTATTTAATGACGCTTTTATTTTTATCATGGGGGTGTACAGAGACCTATTTATATGAGCATTTGATCCTGTAGCTTCTCAAAAATCAAAACGATGCATTATACAATAAAAATCTGTTAGTGCTTAGGTTTGGATTTACTATGATTAAACTGGAGCCTGACATAAGTCTCCCCTGGGAGATAATTCTAGCAGACAGAAGCTAAATGAGCCAAAGCTCAATACAGATATCTGCACGCTCTAATTAAAGATTCAGAAAAAATGTAGTCAACCCTTGCGTGAATGTGTTTCAACGCTGAAGAACACGACTGAGTAGGCTTCAAAGCGCCGCTGCCTTTACAAGGATTTAAGACCGGGCAGCCTCATGGCCAACACGAGCAGCAGGCCCAGTGCCTGCCCAGCACGTGAGAGCGCTTGGCATCCACACAGGAGCTGCTGCCGAGCTGAAAAACCCTGGTGCAGACACAGAGCAACACCGAGACATGGCCAAAAAAAAAAAAAGGGTACCTCTTCTGCCCAGTGCTTACATTTACCACAAGCCTGAGGCTTGGCAGTCTCGCTGGCTGAAAGCATCAGAATAAAGGGATCTGCACAGGGTAAGTCTCTGAGCTATCCGAACAAAACCCAGCGCTGGCACATCCCTCCACGGCACTCGGGCGCTCCAGCGTTCCACGGGTGTTCACGAACTTCAACTGCATTCTACTCTGAGCGGGTCACCACACGGAATTTCCCCGGGAAACGACTCGTGGGGTCCCTGCCTCGCCTCGGGGCTGCCCCGTGGGGCCGGCGGCTGCT
>NW_008238337.1:7252782-7256963 GCF_000691975.1 Corvus brachyrhynchos
GGGCTGGGCAGATCCCCGGCAGCCCTGCCTGGTTTAACCGCCTTGTGCGGTCCTTCAGGGTGGAAGAGACCTGTACGTTGAGTCCAACCACTAACCCAGCACTGCCGAGTCCAGCATAGCTAATTACAAGTCCTGAGCCTTATCACTGTGTCCAGCTACTCCTCAGTACAACAAAGACCAGGAGTTTTTGGACAGGGTCCAGCAGAGGCCACAAAGATGATGGGTCTGGAGCATCTCTTACGAAGGCAGACTGTGGGAGCTGAGCCTGTTTAGTCTGAAGAGAAGACTCTTTGCACAGATGCCCATGACAAGATGAGGAGCAATGGCCTTACACTGAAACACAAGAAGTTTCACCTCAATGTGAGGAAGAACTTCATGTTGAGGGTGGCAGAGCAGTAGAACAGCTGCCCAGGGAGGTCATGGAGTCTCCCTCTCTGGAGATATTCCAAACCCACCTGGATGCATTCCTGTGTCACCTGTTCTTGGTCACCCTGCTTTGGCTGGGGGCTTGGACTGGATGGTCTCCAGGTCCCTTCCAACCCCAGCGATTCTGTGATTCTGTCATACAGGAATCAATCTCTTACAGGCAGCACTGGGTCCCTGGCACTGGAAACCAGGAACCTACATTTTCGGAAATAAAAGTGGTTACCAGCCAGGTGCACTCCACAGAGCCAAGCTGGCAGCAACCCCCCAGGCATTCCTGTCCCACCGCTTGGGCCTCTGGCCTGAATGCTGCTCCCCTCTTCACATGGAGACTCCTTTCAGAAGCCAGAGCTCATTACAGCTCCACGCATTGCCTTGTGCAGAAGAAAGATATGGTGGAACTGGAATGTTAATTACCTGTAGATGGGCAATGGTGCTGTTGTAACCTCACAACAGAGGCCTCAGGGAAGGATAACCAGAACAGACCACCCTTTTCCTGAGCTGACATTCCAAATTCAGCACTGGTTTCTACCTGTCAGATTCAGCAGTTTGCAAATGGTGACAGAACTGCTTCTGAATGTGGACCTTGGGATGTCAGCAGATTTTAGAGATTCCATTATCCAGCCTTTGCATATTTAATTGTGCATTCTTACCAGTCCCATCCACCTGTTCAAGCTCCAACTCCATACCCACATTCCCCACACTACAAATTCTATACTACTATTCCTGTTATTCCACTAACATGCCAGCTGGGCAGAGTTTCCAACAGCCAGATTTCAACCAGTGTGAGTGATTCCAGAGCCACTGAGACCAGAACCTGTCCCCCCCTCCCTGAGCACACAGAGATGTTCCCCTGAGCCCTGGAGTTAACACGCTCAGCCTCCTGTGGCACTGACAGCAGGTGCACAAGAACGTTGTGCCTATCCAAAAGAAAACGGTCTTTCTGTTAAAGTGAAGCCACCTTCCAGCTTTTCCAGTGGAGTGTCTTTCCCCTGTCCACCACTCCGTGTCTCTGCTTCACACACATACGGTGCAGAGGAGACACATCTGACTGGAGCACACGTCCTTTGGCTCTGGGGCATTTCACAGACCAACAGTGGCTCCCAGGGGTCACGTAAGAGAATCTAACCCTGATGAAAATCTGCCACAGACCCTCCTTTATCCTTCTTGCCTGCTCATTCTCTGTATTTAAGATACTCAGCTGTTTCTTCTTATATAGCTTTAAAATGCTAATTTTATTATTTTTCTTCCATTTATCTTATTATATAGGCAGGTGTGTGTATTTATACTTTGTATGTTCCTTCTTACCAAGAGCCCAGAAGAAAAACATCCAATTTCTCCTAAAGTAGCATGGTCCCTTTTCCCCAGGTCTCAGTGTCCCAGAGTCCTGCAAATGCCTTCTAAATCTTTCCTCTCATGATGCCTTTTCTCTTTTATCCCTAGTAATGCTTATTCTCCATTAAATGGTTCCACTTGTGTCCTACCTCTTCCCCTCCAGCCTGCTCTCTAACCTGAATCCCATTTGACTTCCAGCATCTCACAAAAGAAGGAAAAAATTGCACCAGATACCATCGCTCACTTGGGGACAGGGGCAGGCTGAAGCTAGATCAGACAAATAAAAAATTCCGGATTAATCTCTCAGTTGCTTGAACTGAATTCTAAAATCGTATGGTTCCATTTGAAATTTCAGTGCTATTCGAGGTGCATTGCTTGCACAAATAATCTGCCATTTGGGGTCAAAGTCCCAGTAATAAACACAGGCAAGTTTCCCGAGTGCATGATAGTGTCACCAAACACACCAGAGCTGAGCTCTGCTCACCACCAGAAAAGCTTCAGACTGCTGTTAAGCAATAGTCAAAATTGTTTCCCCAGCACAAAAAAAGTATTGCTGAACATCTGGGCAATCTCATTGTGCTAGAAAATGAAAATGGATAATATTGATTGTTTGCCTCAGTGCTGCATTTTGGCTGTCATTCTGCACTAACGCTTCACCATCAGGAAACTCCTGTGCCTATGCGCCATTCTGCAGTTTATTTTTGCTTGGGTTAGGTAATAATACACTTAGACAATTTATGTTCAAAAGTCTTTTGAGATTACCTTAGATTTTCCTCAGTATGTCAAAAAATGTTATTTTTAATTAGATTATACTTACCACTTTGTAAAAATTGCAATTCAATTATGTAAAAAAATAAAAACCTCTAAAAATAATTTGTTGAAGGTTACCATTAATTTGAACATACAGTCCTGTGTTCCATCAATAACTACCCAGCTTCTTGCTCTTTGTTCTTTTCATACCTATTTATATTTGCTGCTATTGTAATCCAGTTTTATTGTGTTGTATTTCATCTGTAAGCAGAAAATCCATCTAAGAGGATAACAACCTACTGATGCCCACTAATGGAATTATTCTGTTAGCAAAAACAGTAAATGCTTTGTGCTACTGATGCCACAGGTCCAGTCCTCAGGGATGATTCCCAGGGGCTTATCCCATTTCTCTGGTTAGATGCAGAGATACCTTCAAGGAGGATGCCCTAGGTTAGGGCAGCCTCTGAACTATGCTGTGACCAGAACAAAGAGAAGGTAAGTCAGCCAGCAAAAGGCAGAAAGGTCAGCACAGGTGGGGCCCAACAAATGGTTTCCTCTGGCAGGCAGAAAAACCCTGTGGGAAAAGGAGGCCCAGGCAGCCCCCAGGGTTAACTTCACCAGGAATACAAACAGCTCATCTCTGGATGGGACTTGGATCACCACAGGGATGAGTCAGTGTTTGGATGTTTTACCATTAGCTAAAGGGAGATCAAGAGCAGGTCTCTAGCCTTCAACTGGCAAGCAAAATTTATGAACTTTCAGGCATTTTTTTAGACAAAACAGAGTAATAAAAGGACATGTGAAACAAGGAAAAAGTGGTTTTGTAAAGCCTCTTCTATGACCTCAAAAATATTTACTCACCATGTATCACCTTCCCAATGTAAAAAAAAAAGTGTAAATTTATTCTCAGAAGAGCTACAGAGAGAGAGAAAAAAAGTTAACATTATGTCATTTGAACCACATGTATTCAGACATACGCTGTGGACTTACTGCTGGCCTTCTTAAAGGAAATATTGATGTCATCCTGGCCTGCTTCAGACCCTGCAACATTTAAATGATACACTAGTTTAAACTTTTGGGTTATAAAATGATGCTACTTAAGCCCACTTAATAATTTTTATTTTTTTTATAGAGCAAGAGAGAATACTGGTTTTAAGCAGCTTTGGTGAGTATGATTTGATCAGTTAAAAACCAAAGATTTTGAAGCAGATGCTGGTTTCCTGACTGTATCTGACTGCATTGCTGAAGGGTAAGCAGGACAAATACTGTGTTGGGTAAATACAGCACAAAATTTTGGGAGATTTTGGCATGAAAGAAACTCTACATATATGTACTTTAGCAGTGATTCAGATCTTGAATTTAATCTAGGTGGTGTGAATCACCTAGTAGAGGATTCTTCAGATTTCCTTTGACCAGAAAAAAAAAAGAGACGCTCATTTGAGATGAAAGACTTGTCCTCTTCCCCTGGCACACTCTCTATAAACCTATTTAAAAGTAGGCTTTGCCTTATCTAAAGTATGCGAAGTCTTGATATCATGCATGATTAATCCATTTCTTAATTTTGCACTCACAGTCACCATCTTTCTAATTTACGCAGATTGAAAGAAATTATTTTAGTAACAGTGGGCATCACTAGTAAACTGAAGTATCTCAAGTATAACTATGAGGAACTG
>NW_008238337.1:7257034-7293776 GCF_000691975.1 Corvus brachyrhynchos
GGACTGTGAATTTAAAAAAAAAGTCTCCTTGCAAGGTCTTGTACTTCTTAAACTGTCCCCAAATCGTTGATACTGCAGTGACAGGATAGTTCTAGGATCAAAGCCTGTCTTCTCTCTATTGCCGTATGAAGCCTTGCCTCTGATGGAAAGCATAAAAAAAAAGAGTTTCTGCAGAGGACAAGAATGAAATGTAAAAAATTCCATCAGATGTGGGGGTATTACCCGCCAGATCTTTGTGTGCTCTAGAATCACATGGGGTGTGCCTTGAATGCTCCAGGGCATTGGAGACTTATGGAAATGGCTGTCAGCCCATGCTGTGCAGGGATTGTGTTTCCAGCATTAGGTGTCTCACAGTTCGTTACTGACAAGTCCTTCTCAGTACCTTTGCTTTCAGTCATCTAAAGCCAGAAGTTTTCACTCTACCAAACACATTCAGAGTTGCAAATCAAGACACACCAAAAATGTAATTGTGAAAGACCTATAAAAAAAGTCATTTCTGAACTGGAAAACCAGTTTCATTAACAGTCCCTGGCGCTTTCATTAAGTAAACACCTCAGTTCTGTCCCTGAAGTCACACTCATGAAACTAAGGGTTTATAACAGCCATACTAACACTGCATTATCTAATGTAACGCTCTAATAAATGATGCTGTATCCCGCCAGAAGGGTTTAATTTGAAACAGATGGTCTAAAGAATGGAAACATAAGCAAAGTATTGCACTGTAATCATTCTCCAGTAAACAAAAGGGGATTTGATATCATTGCCTCAAGGACCACCCGCCCCCCCAACGTTTTTGTCTTAGATAACAGTAAACTTCGATTTTGCTAATGAAGCACAGGTGCTGCTGATAGCTCCCAACAATGAAATAACTCAGGCATTTCTCCTAATCCTGATTAGCAAGTGAGAATTTGCTTTTGCAACAGCACATGCTGCTTTTGCAAAGTTCAGCTGATCTCTCTTTGCACCATTTTCTTTTATTTTTTTGTTTTAGAAAGAAAAATAACTAGTTGTTATGGTCTTGACAGTGTTGGCTTCTATTGCATTTGATAGTAACTGTCACTATTGAGCATTTAATATTTAGGCACTGCAGTCTGTAAACCCAGCACTGCTTTTAGGTGCCCTTGCAAGCCACTAAAAAACCTGCTCTGCAAAATTCCCTTAGCACAAAAGAGAGTGCTCTGCCTTCAGAACCATCTGAGACACCGTGACGTACTTAATTACACACTTTAGGAGATTTCTAGTTCTAAGGATCCTTTTAATGCTTTACAAGAAATACAAAGGCAAAATTCTAGCTCCCCCAAATATCCTTTCCTATCTCTCTGCCAGGAGCTGTTTTAGATATTCCCTGCTTTACTTCAGAAAAATCACCCTAGGGATGAGCTTGGCACAGGCTGTCTAAACCCCGCTGATTCTTTTTTTGGCAACAGCATTTAAATGCAGTGTTTTCACATACAGGCTGCATTGAGGATGTGTAGGCAAAACCCTGGGATGAAATAGTTTTGGGGGAAGTGACGCTAACTCCAGGTCTGGAGAGCCTGGTTGATACTCAGCCACACAGGGGACATTCTCCCCTGGTGACAGGGCACAAATAGCAGCTGCGGCTGCGATTTAGCCAGACAAACTCTCCAGCACCACACCCCCTTCAGAGAGACCAAGGCTGAGGCCAAGCCAGGCACTTGCTTACACTGCACCTACCTTTAAATATATGAATAATCTTTCTGAAGGCACTGAACCGCGTCGGTATTGTGCCAGCGTTAAAAAAAACCCACACTGTGCAGGGAAATAATGACTGTTGGAGGGAATCCAATTTTGTATTTCAAGCTTCTCTCTGCAATGCTGAAGACTACTTCTTCCCCTCACCTCTAATGAAAAACTCAGAAACCCCCAAAGCAACCATTTACTTGAGACTTCAGGAGCTTCAGGCCGTAAAAATCCCAAGCATTGTGCAACCAGTCCAAATAGCTTGGAAGTAAGAAAAGTTAATGGGATATTCAACTGTTTCAACACAGATGTGTGCTTAAGTGTCTCCTACACATTAGTCACACTATCTAGTAAGCTTGGTACAATGCCTGGAGCTAAGAAATCTTTAATATTAATTGCTATTCTCTTGACTCACTGTGTGATGTTACCAACTCTTCTGTAGTAACTGGCTGAGAGCATTGTCCTGGGTGCTGTGCGGAGTCTGTGAGCATGGGTGCCCTTCAGACCCTGCGGGGATGAATTTCATACGGCTCTCACTGGATTTATACCTCTAGGGAGAATACCAATGGAAAGATGAATTTGTCCCAGTGACAGTATCTCTTGAAGAAAAACGGGGTGTAACATACATCTACATGACTGTTGGAACACAGAAATAGCCTTGCCTCTGCTGATAGAGGTGGTGAGCAGAGCACCAGACAGCACAGTGCTCTCTCCTGACGGTGTCGTTGTGAGCACTGCTTCCAAATAAGAGGAGTTAATGCAGTTCCTATGTCTGATCAGGGTTTGTTTTTGCCTGAACACAAAATGCAGAGTCCAGGACTGAGGAAACGATCTAATCTCAGTTATGACAGTCAGCACCTGGATCCTGTGGAAGTATTCCAAGTTTCCATTAATCTGAAACCTGTCCTACAGCATAGTACACACACTCCCAGTCTGAATCTAGTAGCTGGGAGCAGCACATAATTATGTTATTTTACCTGAGAAGGGTTTTTATTTTTTTCTATCAACATTATTTCTATCAACATCTATTAGAAAACCATGGAGAGCATCTTCTCATATTATGATACTCATTACTACATATGCCGTCTTTCTGTCTCATCCTCAACACTAATAAGCACAGGACCTAATTATCCCCATTTATAAATAACTTTCCTCATCCTATCTCTGTCCAACAATGTTTTGGCAGGCATCCTTAGCAGAAGATTTAGAATTATGTCCCTGCCAAAAACTATTGCTGCTGATGAATCACAGCACACACAATTGAAAGGCTGTGGTTGGTTTTAGAAATATCTGGGCACATACATACATATATATGTAAATGTATGTGTATATTTATATGTGTGTGTGTAACAACTTGGAAATTGCTATAGGTATAGATCAGGCAAAATGTCATTGTGGCTCTTCCTCTCTTCCAAATTATGTTACCGAACATATTCCATTGAATTGCTACTAATGTATTCATGCATTTCCTAGGGAAATGTGAAGGACCCTCAGGTGAAAATCAGCCTGCTGCATTGAGCCAGTTTGAGCACCACGTTAGTGTAAGTTATTCAAGTCACTAGTTGTAGGATTCAAGTGATGAATTTATCCTTAAGCATAGGATTAGGCAGTTACGGAGGATCCAAGGAACTCTGCTTCAAAAATCAAGTCATGTAAACCCAGGCTAAGGAGAGCATTGCTTTCCCAACCCATGCAGGGGATTGTTAATAATAGTAACAGAGTGTATATATATTTTTATAGATTTATTAACTGAACCAAGAGCAGAGAGCACACCCCAAGTCTCTTGTACCCAAAAAGGACTCTCTCCATCATTTGTGTCACAGTGCTGAAATGCAGTCCTGCAGCATCCAGGGCTTCAGAGACACATAAAGAGAGGCTGTATAAATATCTCTAGAATTTGAGTACATATAATTAAAAATATTATTCTGAAGAAAACCAAAAATACTCATAGAGAATGATATTAAAAATTCTGTAAAAATGGGGCAGAAATACACTACATTTCTAGGATATCCATTCTTATGAAGGTTTTTACATGTTTTGAAAAATGTAGACATTTTGTTCTTCAATGTAATTGGAAACAATTTTTTTTTTTTGCCTTTACAGTTAAATAAACTCATATAACTTCTGTTTACACATGGACACACCTATTTTTCCTATTCCTTAAATCAGCATGTGCTATCCCATGTTAAAAGTCCCAGGAATTATTAATTTCTATCTTCTTCCTGCTCCTTGAGTGAAAGACCATACTAGAAAAGGAATAATTTTGAGCATTAATAGGCATTATTGCTTCTTTGACAAGCTTTATGTGCTGTGAATATGGCAATGTAGATAAATGGATATGTACTTCTGTACCACACTGTAACAGACACAAAAAAAGACAGGAATTAACAACATTTTTCACGTGGCAACACAGCAGCTCAATCCTTGCTCTCAAGAGAAGATGTGAAAGGCTGGATTTCCTCAGCTGCCCACGACATGTCAATGGCTGTGGAACTCAGCTCTTGATGTGTTCTGTGCCTCACCAGCACATCACAGTGTCCCCTCTTTTGGAGGTCACTCCCAAGCTACAGCCATTTCTTTTACTGTATTTCTGCTCAGTCATTTCAGTTATTATTATATATATGTACAACTGCTCCAAGAAGCAGGCAGGGAAGAGCAGAACTGCTTAAGGCAATGAAGCATATGGTCCCTTGGAATGCGGATTGTGCTGTGTGGGTATTGTGCAGAGGGTTTGGATTATAGGGAAATATGCAGGGGGTCAATGGAAGGATCAAGGCAGAAATGCCTTTTATCTAGCTGTACTAAAACAGCTTTCCAAAGTCAGCGTGAAAGACCGAAATTACTGTCAACAACACCCATCACAAGCACCCAAAAACTTCCTCCCCAAGTACGTGACCTGAGTGATACTTTCATTTGAGGTTAAATATGCCCCAAAAATGCCATACTGCTCCAGGACACCTGTGGGAGGCATCTGTTTCATTTCAGCTACAGAGCTGACTGCAGAACAGTAGCGCTTGAACCTCTCACAACACAACCCATTTGTGAGTCAGGAAGTCACATCCCCATCCAACATGGAGCAAAGAGGCACAGAAAGACAGAAGAGGCAGCAGGAATCAGGAACTGGTGCCAGAATGCCTGAAGCCCATTCCTGTACCTCACGTGCAGTGCTTGGAGGAGAACATCTGGCTGGTACCTCTGTCACTGTGAGTCACAGCTCAATGCTGAGCAGCTCCCAACAACAGCAGTGCAAAGCACGTGAGTTTTGGTGGAGGAGACTCTGGCCAACAACAGAGCAGTTTGTCTCCACTACATCACAGTGTGCCTGAAAAATTACTCATAACCAAGTACCACCTATTTGTAACTACTTACTTCTCTGTTTTTAAGTCTGTTGTTTTACGTATCTGTCAATGAGACAATAAGGGCTGATCCCAAGGCCAGATGGATCCATAATATCCAGGCTGCAAAAAATGGATTATGCTGTTACTCACTGAATTTACTCAGACACTGCAGTTTCCTAAGAAAAAGTAGCATTGGCTTATATTTAAAAAAAACCCCCAACAATCCTTTCACCATCTGTTGCAATGAGTGTACAAGAGAAAAAGCTGACAGCAAAGCTGTATTCTGTTAAACCACCTGTGCCTGTGACTAGAACCAGAATATAATGCAATTTTATGAGCTTCCACAGTCAGCTCTGTCCCAAAGATTTCCATGTGCTCTGCTCCTACGTAACTGAAAGAGACTTTCATGTTATGTATGTGTGCAACTGGCACACCAGGAGCCATCCACCTCATATCCGTGGGAACAGTGAATGCAGGAGGAAACCACTGCCCAGGAGCCGCTGCCCTGCACACTGCATCTAAGGACAAGCCAGAAGGCAGAACAGCCCACATTGCTGCTCCACTACTAATCCCAAATTCCTCCTTGCTGCCTGCCACTCAAAAATGCCTCTGTGAAGACTATCTCTGTTCTGTAGAGTAGGGACAGCAGTTCCATTAAAAATAGAGTTGACCCCAAAATGGGATGTGTTTATGAGATTCCACTTTTCCCTTTGTGCCGTTGTGAGAAAAAAAGATGGGAAGTATTTGATTTTCTCCAAGTTAGAGGCTTGAAGAAGTCCTAATGTCAATGAACTATGGCAGTGAGCGAATTCCTGTGGGTGCCACTCCCAATGGCATGTCAAGTATAATGAGGCACCATTAATATTCAAGGCAAAAGTACCACTGATTTCAGGGGAAGTAAGATTTTAGTGTGAGCTAGGCATGGCACTCATGAGCTCAATACATTATTCTGCCATTCTGAAAACAGGAATTCTCATTTTAGGTGTTCATCTGGGGTATAAAAGCTTGTGATTTTGGTGTTGAAAGCCCTCCATCGAGTCCTCATGGTTGATTGTGTAATATGATTTACTGAAGCCAAACTCACAGGCGTGCTTTAGTTCCAAAACAACACTGCTAAAGGACAGTTCTTTACTTGTATGGAAGGCTACTTTTCTCTTAGAGAGTTCCAGGCATTGCCATTTCTCTGGCTAACCACACATGTCCTTCCCATTCTTCCTTTCAGTTACCACTGAGCTCAGTGGGACGATTTTACACACACAGACAGTGCTCAAGTAAATCCTTGAAAATTCTGCTCTTACCCCATATTGAAGAAATAGATGGATAGGCCAAGCCCCATGTGGAGGCTGGAAGTTAAAAGGTGTGAAATAAACCTCAGAAAGCAATACATGGCCCTTATGGCTTTTACATGGCAGATACTTCACAAAGTCTGGTGGAAGAGAGGTTTTTGAATTACTAATGTTCATAAAATCATTTTATTTCAGAAAGGGGATATTTTTCAAAATACCAGACTTACCTGTGGTACCCTTTTTTCTTCAATGCAATTAAACCCCTAGAAAAGCTCCTGGTCTGGCAGAATCTGCTGCCTAAGCCATGTTGTGCACTTCTGCCATTGTCTGATCAAACTGGCCCATGCCCACAAAGGCAGAAATTACTTTGATTAATGAAGAGCCATTTGACAGAATATCTTAACACAGCCTAGAAATGTTATTAAACTTCAGCACTGCCCATAGTGCTCACTGTCCATCCCAGGCCAGGTGTATTCTAGATCTAATACCATATGCTTTATGAACATAAAGCACTATGTCAGTGCTTTACGTTCCTTGCAAATAAATGGCAAAATTACTGTCTGAAAAATCCACACAAGGGATGCAATTGTAAAAGGTGAACAGGACGGCAACACAATGTGAAATAACTTGTAAGGCAAGTTGCTCTTACATATTCTCTACTTTCTCCAAGCTTCCAGCACTGCTTTCCCTTCTCTCTGAATATCCCTTAAAATGGTGGGTTTGTCTACCAGCCTGGAACACAACTACTGGCAGAAAACACTGTTTCCAGTCTACTTTATTTGCTTACATTTTTTTTAAGTAATTCCGATTTTGTATTTTGCTGCTGATACAACCACATTTTTTCTATCAACACAGATCAGTTCCACTTAAAATACATCAGATAGGGACACCTGTAACTAGTTTTACTTGACTCTCTGTACACAGTTATGTATACATTATATATATAGGCATTATATATACACATATATATAAGGCACTGTAAAATGTACCATCATTTGTCCAGGACTGTTATAATCTGTAAAAGTAGATCATATTTCTTCATGTAATTTGAAATATCTAACCAAAACATTTTAAAAGTGTTTCAGGGTTAGAGATAACAGCTGTGAAATAAGCCTTACTTTAAATTTCAAGTTACTGTGACAAGATGAACAAAACCAATTTTGACAGTAATTCTAATCTATTTATTGTAAAATTGATTCTCTCTTAAAAGATAAATTCACCTATTTAAATAGTTTTCTTTGTCTCTCCTTATGTTCCAGAATGTGAACCTAAATGTGTCCTGCAAAATGAAAAACAACAACAATGAAAAAAATTAAATACGAACTTGGATAATTTACCCATTACTTAGAGAGAAGAAAGCCGAGATTGCGGTAAGCCAAGATATATTTAAATAAAATTAATTGAAAGAGATCATGGGCTTATATAACCCTGCTTGATGTAGCCAACATCAATGGAGCCTGGTGACTACAGTTTGGGCCATTTTATATAAAAGGTAACCTCTGCCACGTGAAGACACGACAGCACACAAATATGACTGGCATTTATAATGAACATGCTCGAATGGATCCTCACTTAATGCAATTAGCCTATATATGCAAATTATGGCATCAGAAATCCTGCAGCAGCTGCAGGGCTTGGCAGCTGTGTGTATTGTAAGACAGTCTGACAGATCAAATGGACATATTTCCAAAGACTAGAAACAGGCTGACAGATGAAGATAGATTAAGAATTGCACACGTTTGGGATTTGTAAACCCAGATGACCTGGACAGAATGTATTCAACAAATATCAATATAAAAATTTTTCCAGTTACTCTGTGGCAGTGATTCAAAACTGTGCTGGACCACAGGATCCCTCTTAACCCCACAACTTAAATAAAAAGCAGTACAGAAAGCTTTATTTAATGTTGTTTCATGGACCACTTGCTGTGACCTTACAAACATGATGCATTGGTCATAACTAGGAGACACTCTTTTAAAGACTTACCATACTTCCTGCTCTACCATAAGGATCTTGAAAATTAGATTTAGCCTGCAGTCACTTCTAATATTTTGTCACTTTTGTCCTTTGCACTGGAACTGGCCTTTCCAGTTCTGCTCTTCCAGTTCAGGATTTGCACGAGTGGAAGTGAGAAAGGGTAGCGCACCATGAACCATCTCAGCAAACGAATGCATCTGAGGCAGAAACAGACACTCAAAAATACTGAAGTGACTCAAAAGTTTAAAAAATATATATGTATTACGAGAGCCACAAAAAAGGTTACAGACAGAGCTCCACAAAGCCTGCACAGATACATTCCAACAATTCAAGGTGGCAGAACAGGTGAAATACAGACCATAAAAACGGTTCGACATTAACTTTCCAGACTGTCAGAGACAGAAAAGCTTGACCCCATCTTTCCCACACACACAAAAAAATATTGACTATATATATATCTCTCTATATATCTCTAGTCTGGACCACAGATATAGTCCGAAGAAAACCACATTGCAATTTCCATATTAGGCTTGTAGGAGAGTAGGCATCATCTGAGGAACGTCCGTTGTAAGGCCCGGGAGGGATCCTCGCGGGCCGAGTTGACACAACATCACGCTTGGTTAGAATTAGAACAGCAACACCCCCCAGCTCATGTGCTGCACATGGCTACCAACACAGAGCTCTGTGCAACCCCCCGAGCTGGCTGAACCAAACTGAGTAAATACATTTGTTTTGCTTAATTAAAAAAGAAAAAAAAAGCAGATGTAAGATATTAGGGCAGTTCCTGCTATCACCTTCCTTAAAAATTCAAGACTTGAAGACTTCTTTAATGTACTTGCTTACAGACATGTTTTGAGACTGTATTAATGATCTTCAGGAAAATATGCCACCCTGAGGCTTTTTCCCTTGTTCACTTCAGGTTATGTCTGCATCCAGTTTTGACATGGGGGCCAAATGCTGGTTGTCTGTCAGTGCAGTATTTGGCCCGGAGTTTCAAAGTCTTTGCTATTCAGACTTTCCTATGAGGTCAACAAACAAAGTAGTAAAAAAAGAAAATATTAAGGCTTCAAGTAAAAATATTTCCTCTCTCTCCCACCCATGTAATAAGGTACATTTAATTCCATAATACTCAATATATTATACAATTAAAGATACAGAGATCCAACTTTTCAAGGCAGAAAAGTACTACAATGAAAACCTGGAGGCTAAATGGGAGCATATGAACAGGGAACAAACGGATAATAAAATGCAATATGCAATGAAAACTGATGCATAAACTAAAAAAAATCTATTGCTCTTTTTTAAATAAGTAATACAATCCACAGCTACAAATAAAAACATGTTGAAGATATTTAAGACTTCTGAAACATGAAATAAGCATGACAAAAATAAAGAAGCTACTTTACAGGATGTGTTAACTCGTGCTGGATTTTCATGGCTGATCCCCACCTACTATAAATTAGCATCAATTAAATGAGCTTTCATGGAGCTACACCAATTTATACCAGCTGTAGATTTGGCCTGCAGTGTCTGTAAAAACAGGGTATCTGGGCAGAAGAGCCTTACTGCTGATCTGTAAACTGCTTAAAGAACTGTAACATGGGCTGGATTCTGCTCAAAAATTAGAATTAATAAATAGGTCCCCAGTCCCACAACAGGAACTATGGAACAGACACTTACATGTATGAGAAAATAGCTGCAGGTTCAGTGCCTTGGATGGAAATGAGGCTGGATTTGCTGCATGCAATCTCCTGTTAACAGTTCTGCTTAGATTATTCTTTCAGAAAATTTGAATTATTTACTCCAGGCTATGTGCACTGAATTAAATGCAAACCTCAAAAGGAAAAAAAAAAAAAGACTTTGGTACCATTGTAAACCTATGAAAAAGTTGAATGTCTCTCAACTGTGGGCAAAACTATTCACAAAATACAGAATTTTTACTGCTCCCTTGTGAACTATGTCAAAATAACCCTGGATATTAGTGCTTTATACACACAATACTGTGTTTAGTCTTACTGAGAAATTCTCTCATGAACTAATGTAGTTAACTTCAAAGGCTCTTTGGCCCTTCAAGTTCTTCAGTAGCTTTTTCATTTATAAATGCAAGAGAAAGAACGATCAAAGTGGAGCATCACTGGGATGCAAATCTCAAATATTACATTGGTGCAAATTTTCAGCCTTGCTTGCATGAATTTC
Source organism: Corvus brachyrhynchos (assembly GCF_000691975.1). NCBI lineage: Eukaryota > Metazoa > Chordata > Aves > Passeriformes > Corvidae > Corvus > Corvus brachyrhynchos. Next base: position 7,267,533 of record NW_008238337.1, read on the forward strand.
ATGTACGTATTCAAAGATACATGATAAAATGTGCCCTTGTCTCTCTCCCTAATCCCACGTGTCTCATAACCCCTCTTTTTCAGGGCCTACATATAGCATACATGATACTTTAAAAACAAGTAATTCTTGTGATACTCTATGCACCAGAGTGAATTCCAGTCCTTGAAGAAGTACTGCATCTTTCCTGAGGAGTTAACATCAGGGTGGACTGCAGATTAATAACAGTTCAAGATGGAAGAAATCTGTAAGGCCATCTGGTCTACCCCTTGTCCCTACAGGCTCGCCTCTCACAGAAATTTTTTAAGGACTTGTCCAAATACAGTTTGACTGTCCTAAACAGTTTGTCTCCAAAACTCTGCTTGGAAGACTATTCCACTGCACCTTCCCCTCCATCTTTTCTGTCCCCTTCTAAATGTAAACCATTGATTATCAGTGACAACCCTTTGATTTACCTTTGGTTTTACAACTTTTAAGTAACATATTTGTAAAATTATGATACTCAATTTCCACTTCATTGCTTAGCCAGTGGCATGTTTTAGCCCTTTAAATCTTCTCATTAGCCAGCCCATCCAGTTCTTTAATATATATTGCTCCATCTGTACCTGATCCAGTTTGCCAGCATCCTTCTGGTACCATGGTGCCTCCACCTAAAGACAATGTTCTACATGCCAGTGAGCAAATCTGCATAGAAAGACTATTGCTTCTCTGCTCTGCAGTGTCCCTACACCAGGCATTTAAAATATCACCAAGGCAATAAAATGCACACTGATTTCTACTTCACTCTCTCAGAACTTTGGCCTATTGCAGATGCATTGCTTTCCAGGTTTCTCCCTTCAGGCAACATAGAGCATTACACAGAGAGATGATTAACTTTCTTATGTTCCCTTCAACCTTTGTCTCCAAAAAATAATGTGATATACAAGGGACATAATAACCATGTATTGCAGCAGATGTCAAGATTCATCAAATCAAAATATAAATTTTAACCAGGCAAAATTAAGGTCAACATTTGCCTTCTGGAACAATTAATCTCAACATACATGAAAACAAATAAGATGTTATCAACACATTATGAATTGCTACCAAATACCTGGAGAGCTTTCCATTATAGCCAAGAACTGGAAAGGATTTAACCCCTTGAAACAAATATCCTGAAAAATGATGAATTTAGATCTCTCATCAAAACTATTCACCAATAGAACCAGGCGGGAAGTCGAGGTCTCATATGCAGACTGGCTCAGTGATAAATAGTAATTTTTAGTGACTTTGGCAACAGTCGTTCAGGATATTCTTAATTGCACACATGATCTGGCTAGTTAGCATTGGTCCAGATCTCAGTACTTTTGACTTCGGAGGTGGTAACTGAATGGAAAGGAAAAGGAGATAAGGAACAGAGAAATAAAAATCCATTTGTCCCAAAATTAGCTTTGCGAGAGTCCTCATATTTTTGACAAAAGTAATGCACCCCTTTCTTGTTTTTTACAGTAAAGTTGTCTTTAAATCCAACAAAGTAAATGTAGTTTTCTAGAGACAGGAAAAAGAAACCTCAGAATGTTAAATAGATTTGATTGATATTATTTTAAAAAGTTGTTCCCCAGGGGGAAAAAAACCCAAATTGAAAATCATTTGTCTAACAGTATTGAAGACCAGAGGGAATGTGCTAGTAATTAGGCAGACAGAAAATTTATATCCTTTAGATATACGCTTGGCTCAGTTACACACACTGTAAATTCAACAGCTCATGGTAACCTTGCTGCGGGATTACACTGACGGCACCAGGGCAAGGCAGTAAACTCTGTTATTGCCTAAATCCAACAGGTAAGGAGGGTGCAGGGAAAGCAGCTGACGGCTGTTTAAAATATGTTTCCATCCAAACATGTCCTTTCTTATCTGCTTGGTTTTGCTTCCGGATCAGAGAAGCCTTTCAAACCCAGAGGGAGCAGGAGGTCAGAATGGCAGATCCTCACTGGTGTTGCGGTCCTTTTCCATGGAGACAAACACGCGCACACACACACAACTTCACACACAGGGAGGTGAATGGCAGACAGGGAGAAGCTGTTGCTATCCTTTCTCCTGCCCCCATCCGGGACCAGGGAGGCTTTTAAAGACGACATGGTGTCTGCAGCCCAAGTGGCCTTGCCTTGTTCCTTCCCAGGAGGAGGAACCTGAGCTGCAGTGCCCGGGGGACACGGAGCAGCTCCTGCCCAGTGCAGGAACCCTGCTTTCCATGGCGGCAGGAAATCAGCAGTTGGTCCTCTGGCTCCTGCTGGACACATTGCTGGCCAGAAGAACTAGGAAGGGACATGGGAAAACTGACTGATCCTGGACTGACCGTACTTTTTCACAGCACAACTGGTACACGACAGATTGGTTGGACAGACACGCGCACAATGGCTTTAGCGCTCTCTTGCAGGAAGGAAATCTGCTCTGTGGTGGTCTTAGGTCATAGCCAGTTCCCGCCTGTCAGTTCAGGAAGAGTCTAATAGACTGTACAGTTTTATTATTCCTTCAAGAATAAGGCTGCAGCTGGTTTTTGGCCAAAAGAGAAAGATGAAAACAGAACAAACCCAAAACAAGAAAAGGAGAGTGGCCGACTGCTGCTGCTCCTTCTTTGTTGTTATTTGAGTCTTCACAGTGCTCCTAGCTTCATGGCTGGCTGAGTGGATGGCTCTTTGTTTTTAATTCATTTTATTTTACACTGAAATTTCATAGGTTGTTCCACCTACTCCAGACACCTTCTTAACATTTGAGTGTCTAGCAGGGCTGACAGGCGTCCCCTGGGAACTTGATGTTGAACCCAACCTGGCTATTCCTTTTGGCTGTCCATTTATTTTATTGTGAGGTGTCTTCAGCTGCATGTCATCCCTGCATCAAAAGAAATATCAAAAGATGCAATATTAGTGACAAAGTGTGATAGCAGAATGGCTTCATTCAGAATAAGCAATTACCCCTGTCACCCTGAGTCCCAGCATTGCAAAATATTCAAGCCTGGGAGCAGGCTGGTTGAAGCCAATGCACTTGATGAAAAGCCACTGAAATGAGAGGATTAATTTGGCCATTAGGTTAGTGGACCACACCCCAGTAATATTTGTTCATTTAATTATTTGCTTAAATGCTTTGTTGATCCAAACTAATTGCATAGGCATTTGTAGGACACAGCAGGGTTTAACTGTCACCACTGCTCACTGCTGACCTTAAGCCAAACTGTGTCTTAAAATCAGAAATAAATTCTCAGAAAAAATATTTCCCAGTTAAATATCCAGTTAAACAAAACTTTGTTGCTCATCTCTGAAACAACTTGCTGACACTTAAGGAGACCTACAGTAATTGTTCTCCCACATTTCAGTAAGTTTTCCAAAATTGTTGGATAACAGGAGAGAGAAACCTGCAACCTCAACCAGAGGCCAGCACGGCGCAGTAAGTGCCAGATACAAAGGAAACTTAGATATTTCTGAAGAGTGCTCCAGGCCCCAGCTAAGCTGAAATACTGCATCCTCAGCAGGATCATGATCTCTTCAGGCTTTGCAAGCTCCACAGTTTCCAGAAGGAAAAGAGAAGCACATGCAGAAGCTGCAGTTGAGGATCTTGCTCAGATGGCACTTACTGAGGCTCTTGGCACAGCAAATCCTCTCTCTCCACGCTTTCTCACAGAAAGGAAAGAAGCAGCAAGGCCTTAAGGTAATGTTATGAAGCTCTGTGCTTTTATCAGCAGTTCTGTACTATGGACACTCAACACTGGGTGCACTGAGGGAAATATCCAAGCAATGTCTGGGTCCAGCCTCCCTTTAGGATGCAGCTCCACCCTTTTGTGCATAAGGGGAGGGATAATCTGCCTCATGCCTTGGAAATAATTCCCCAGTTCACCTATGATACTGCATCACTACAAATTTACAGCATAATTGACCACCTGCAGTTCCAGGTACGGCAGAAGTGCAAACATTTTGTCATGATGAGGTTTCTGTGGGGGTGTGACAGAACTGAAGAGCACCCACAAACCTCCTGCCCTTATGGCCCACAGCAAACACCTTATTTGGGCCGTGCTCTTGCTCACAAGCAGATTCCCACTGCTATCAGCCCCTCAAGCAGTACATACCTCTGTGCTCCCACTGACTGCACCTCTGTAATTTCCACAGTGTTTACAAACGACACAGCCTTCGGGCCTCCGTAAGAGGGTGACCTAGGCATCCCTGTGGGGGATGATGGGACCTGGTGGCCTGGGGATTTGTAGGAGCCATTGCTCACCCTGCCCTGTAGTGCTTGATGGGACTGCACATTATTATTGGCTAAATCAGCTTGCAGAGAGGTTGTGGAAGTCCTTGGTGCTCTTGTCATTGCACTTGAGAGTGAAGACACTGAGGACTGCAGTATAGGGTTCCTTGTGCTAAAGCTGGTGGCAGCCATCAGATTGTCCCTGGATCCGTATCTCATGGCCATGCTGCGCGGGTCTTCCGAGAGTGTGCTCACTTGCTGAAGGCTGTAGGAGCTGGGTGTGTCATAGACACCTGAGTCTGCAAACACCGAATCAGGGTGCGAGTGAAGGAGCTTCTCCCTCTCTTCCATCTCTTTCCTTTCCTGGATGGATGCCATAATTGTCTTGGAAAGGTTATCATAGCGGACTGGGGAGGGGTCTCGCTGATGCGGGGCCGGGCCCCCCAGCACTGGGCTGAAGCTCTGTGGTGGCTGGCGCTGCAGCTCGCTGCCCCGGAGGTGGCACATTTTGGCTGACAAGTATGGGGAGTGGTACCCGACAGAGCTGACTGCAGAATGGGCAATGCACTTCCTCCCTGAGGGAGACATGGGGTTCAGCAAACTGTCATACGAAAGACTCCCATTTCTGTTTGACAGGGAATTGGGAGAAAAGATGCTTTTGTAAGGGGTGGAAGCTGCCCCTTCAGACTTTATTGGATGAAGGGGCACTTTGTCTGTCCCTCTCCTGCCAGCAGATTTCAGGCTCAGGGATCGTGAATTGATGGCAAAGGAATCTATCTGGAGTGGGGAAGACTGATAGGTCTTGTGGAGGGAGCTCTTCCGGTAGCTGGGGATGTCCAAGCTGGGTTCGGACTGGTAATCAAGGCTCCTGCCATCCTCTTCTATCAAAGCCCCTTGACTGTGTCCCTCCTGCAAGGTGATCTAAAACAGAGATGAAGATGAGAAACAGAAGCCAGTGACACGTAATTACAGGTTTGCTCTCTCAGTGAGTGCATGGGAAGGACAGAGCTGAAGGTCTTCCCTCTGACCGTCAGCCCAGGTTCATGACAAGAAAATCTCCTGACTCCTGTTCAACATCTGGATTAGCACCTTAGAAGCAAAGAGTAGTTATTTTTACTAAGTGCTAAATAATAGTGACAGTAAAAAGTAAGTTAATACATGGACACTGAAAAACAATGAATGAGAGACCTAAGGTGAGACTCAAGTCTCAGCCAAGGTAAATCAGATTGTAATCTGATGATACTGCCCTTGGAAAAAGCACTGCACTTCACGTTTTCTACAAATAGCTCTTGAGTTGAGGGATGTCAGGTTTTGTGTGCTGAGACAGAAATACTTTGAGCTTCATTTCAACACACTGGGGGCCAGCACACCCTTATCCACTCTACTCTGTGCTATGAATATTCAGTAAATCTGAATTTCTGGTCCTAGGTCTTCAAAATTCAGCACCTAACCTTAATTACAGCAGAGAGGCTCCTTCCCACCATTTATACAACAAAATGAAGCAATTTTCTCCTTTTTATTGCCTGTGTAGGATAAAGTGGCCACATCAGAGAAAGAAACAAAGGCCATAATTTATTTATGTGCTCTGAAAACAGATAGGACTTCACTTTGTTTTACTCTATGAAAATTGCTCAGAGTTCTGTTCACTTTAAATGCCATTCTGTGCACCAAATAGCTTTTGCTGTTATTTTTAAGGAAGAGTTTGCCATAACGCACAATAAATTGGCTACACTGGCTCTGCAAACAAAGAATTATTATCAGTCACATATTTAATAAGAAATGCAGTTGACATGGCTTTTTCTTTGGTTTCTTTTAAAGGAAAGCTATCAAAAGAAAAAACTGAATCACAAACCCCTGGTTTATTGTGGATTTTTTAAAAAAGTTTTTTCCTTTGAGCTATAAGATAGAGAAATATGTAAAATGGCTCACTCTCTTCTAGAGCATGGTGCTAAATTTGGCCTTCTCTGGAAAAAGGAGACCAAGTGACAGCCTGTAAAGGAGGATGAGAGCAATGACGTAGCTTTTAAGTATATTTGTGCTACTTATCCTTGTGTCCCAAATGCCTCTTTCCTAGCAGCTTTCAATGCTCAAAAGCAGAATTACATTGACAGGCTGAAGAAGTAATACAGAACAGACACCATGGCATTCCTAAAACCTCCTGCTTAGGCTTGGCATAAAAATGCATGCCCTCCTATCAGCTCACCACGTGAACCCCATTTTATGGTACTCCCAGCTGATACTAGAGAGTTGTGACTTCTATAAAACTGAACAAGCCCCCATAGCTTGCACACCAGTCAGCAACAGCAACAGCACTGTTTTGGGTTAGAATTGAAACAGCAGTCCTCAGAGTGAAGGTGCTGTTCCCTGTTATCATTTCACAGCACTGTCCAGTCCTCTGGCCTAATCAGAACCTCCCCTGTATCTATATTGCATCTCTGGCTGTGCACTGAATGAACACGACAAGCCTGTCTTCCTTGGCTCCCTGACTTTTGGCATTATGACTCAGTGTGCTGTGGTTTCCACAGCTCAAAATTGCTAGATGATGCCTGTAAATAGACTATTTTGAATTGGATGCCAAGACATTTTTCACGTAATAAAGTGAAAATGATAGGATATTAAACTTCTTGGATACAGTGAACACACTGTTGTTCTTGTGTTCCCTTTCATAAGCCACTCGCTTCTTCATTAAGTGGACAAATCCAGAGAATAAGATTTACCATTTCTGCAGTAAGACTAAAACTCAAACTTGGTCGTAGCTGGAATTCCACTATCACCATCTTTCTTTTCCAAATGAGAAGGATTCATGAAAAGCTTTCCTCACCATTTAAGGAACATTCTGTCTTATTACAGTGTTGCTGCAGTCAATTATTTTTATCTACCATATTTTCCTTTCCTTACTTCTTTCATAATACTCCTTCCTATCACCCCCTTCTTGTTATTCCATGGGTGACACTGAAGGACCTGATGAAATTAATTTTGAGAAAACTGCACTGTGTGTGGTATGTGTTTTTAAGGGTGTCTCCACTGGTGTGTGAAGACTTGGATATATATTGCAAATATACAAGTTAGACCAGTGATTTTCAAACTGCTGCTCTCAGGCCCTGGGGGCCAAGGAATATTTGCAATAAATCCATGAGAAATAAGTTTCATAACTTCTAAGCAAAAGAGAAAACTATCAAAATTCCAGAGCAAATCTGTCTAATTGTTTGGACCTCAGTTTTCTTGATAGGTGAAAACGAAGCCAAGTATTAGGAAGGTGTTTTTTTCCATATAACCCAAATGCACTGAATAGGTGCTAAGGAAGGTCAAACACGAGGAGCCTTCCATTAATTTTCTCTAAAATATCTCTTGGGATGCTTTAAAAGTTCTTTCTATTTTGCAAGCTGACATCCTGAGGGATCAGTGAGTACACTGACTGTTGGCTAAAGGGTCTGATCCAGAGAAGCACTCAGCATGCCCAGCTCCCTCTGGAGGGAATGTGAGGTGGCACCTCTGCCAGGAGAAGCCAATGGGAGGTGACACTTCTCAGCATCTCAGGATCAGGCCGAGACACCGGAACAGTGGCAGCACACGCCTGGCAGTGGGACAGCCGTGTCAGCAGGGGAAAGCTGTGAAATCAGACATGTTTCCATAAGGGGCACAGTGAAAATAATACACTGTCACACAACAGTGCCAAGTGTTGTTATTTACTTTTACACTCTGACATTCACTAGGGCCCTGCAGTGAATTCATGCTCAGCTCCACACTGCCTGGGAGCAGAAACTCCGGGGCTCACTCACCTGCTCGGCCGTGGCGTGGTAGTGGACTTTGGGATTGTTGCTGAAAGCTGGTCGGTATTTGTACATGGCAGGAGTAGGAGGGCTGATAAGTTTGGGTGAGAGGCCACCTTCTGCAAAAGGAAAAAAAAAAAGTACTTTCTATTAAAATGTGTGTGGAAAGAAAGCTGTCAGCCATAATTCCTTGCTATCCATCCTCCTCTGCAAACAGATCTGCTCTGGAGAGAATAAAACTTGCAGTACTTTTGTGTAGCATTCCACCAAAATCAATAGGGCTCCTATGGCAGTAACAGCACATTGCTGCCAGAGCTTTCTTCTACAGAGAAAAAGAAACAAGGCACAAAACATATTGAGTGGGGTGACATGCTTCGGTGAGCAGTAATTTTGCCTAATTTGAAATACTAAATATTTGTGTTGAATTCAGCTACTAGCTCTGTCTGGGAAAAAAAAGGTTTTTTTAACAATATCAAAGCATTAAATTTACATTCTCACAAATGAAATAATTCAGTTTGCAATACCTAAGAATTTCATGCTAATATTTCTGATTCCTTAGTTAAAAATGACATTTTTCATTTAAAAATTTATCAAAAATTTAAGAAGGGGTTTGAAAGAGTTTATAAACTCTGCAAAACTGACATGAAGCATTCAACCTAGGCTTGAATGAACCACTTCAAGCTGGCTTTTCTCTCCCTTCCCTGCTGTTAATTCCCCTAGTCTGGAAATATATATATAGAAATCCTATAAATAGAAAAGTCCTATAAATAGAAAAAAATCCTATAAATAGAAAAAAAGCCTTCACCCAGATGTTTTGAAAAAATAGAAGAAACCTTTTAAAGAGGGTGAAATATTTTCTCATTATAAAAATAAAACATTGATCATGCCAACTGTACCTTCACTGGTGCCCAGCTGCCCTTTTAGCTCAGAGTACTTGCTTGGATCTCCTTTGGGTGGAAGAGGTGGTTGCACATCCATATTTTTATCCTCCAGACCTTCCAGGCTGATTTTAGACTGAAAATGATCAAAAAAAATCAATCATTACATGCAGCTTGGTTAAATAACAGCGTGTGTCAGAGTGCTGGATGTACCAGAGAACCAGAACTACCTACACCTATAATGACAAACAGGATTTAGCATCCACTCCAGACAAGGACTGTCACTTGTAAAATTAGCATTGTCATAACCAGCCAGGAGAATTTTAAACGCACTATCCTGGTCTACTTGGCATGCTAAATACCATTATCATCACGCTAATTAATATGTGGTAGAAGACAATAGTGTTTTCTAGCATTTTTCAGTAGCTTTCCAGGTAGCTCTCAGCAAGTAACTATCCAAAGAGTGTAGGAAGTAACTATCCACAAAAATCTTCCAAGTTGGCTTCCTTTGAATCCACTGCTTTTTATAGGACTAAACAAATCCTTCTCTACTATTCATGCCAGGAGAAGCTGAAAAGAGAAGAGGAGAGAACTCAGCTCCTGAGTCAATATTCCTTGACCTGGACCACAAGCCTTCCTGCAGCCTGGAAGCTCAGAACATTCTTTGAAGTAGAACAGCTGACCTGGTCTGGTGGAACAAGAGCTCATTAAAATTCATTTGAACACCAAGAGGTGACAATTCTTGGGACAGAAAATAACTACTGCAAAGAACAACCAACTCTTCCAAAAGAAGCCCAGAGGGATTCCATTCTAGAGCTGCCTGTTACTGGATCAAGAGCTGCTCTTACTGAACCTGGGTTACTTTCAGAGGATGAAGTTTATGACAAAGACTCAACCTCTATCATTTTCTGCATCATCTCAAAAAGATTTGTCAATGACAGACTCATTCCCAGGCTTGATAATGCTCAATCCATGCCCTTCAAAAGCAGAGCTTGGAGATTTCCTCACCTTGCTCCGGTTGAGGTTGGCTTGGATGCCGTTGTCACTGATCTTCACTGTGATCTGTCGCTCAGACAAATCAGGTCTCAGGAAAGGAGGCTTCACACTCACAGCTTGCTTTTTCTTGGGCTCGACCACATACCTGGTTAATTGTGCAACAGTCATCATTAAAATAAACAATAACCTAAGAACAAGGCTTAGAGACAAGAAAATCTTCCCACTTCCAGGTTATGATTTAAGAATGTGTCAGAACCTAGGTAAGAACTTCCATTTATTTCAATGTATGTAATAATTAGGCAGCAATAAAAAATTATTTTTTTTAGTGAGCAAAAGGAGAGGATGCATTAAAAAAATCAGCAACTTTTGAAGCACTAATGGACAAGAACACGAAGAGAGCAAGAGAAGCCTGCCACCAACAGAAGTGACTGACTAGATCAACCCCGGCTAACATGAAACAGCTGCCCTGTGGTGGGAGTCAGTGACTGGGGGAACAAGACCCAGCACATGGGGAGTTACCATGGAGATGATGTGCTGCCAGTTCTGACTTACCACATGGTGACTTGTTTCTGTAGCATGTTTAGTGTTCAAATAAATGGAGGTAAAAGAGACTCACAAGTCCATAGGAAGCAACAAATCTAAGAGGAAATGGCTGACTTTAGATATCTAATTTCTCTCCAGTGGAACAGAATTCTGTAAGTGCAATTTGCCAGTGGCCGTACAATGCCTGAATATTAATACACACACCAGCTTTCTCTGTTTTAAGTGGTGAACAGGACATTCTAGTAGTGATGACTCAGTGACCTTCAATATACAGGACAATCTGAACAGGTTTTCACAAAACACAAATGTTCTGCTTGCTATAATTCTGTGAATAGCCATGACGACGGTACTCACACCCCCCTCTTAAAAGAAGTGTCTCACAGCATTTAACACCTGGTTCTTCTCATGTACCTTGATCTGATTTTCACGATTTGGTAAGTTTGAGAAGCAGCTACTCCAGTGTCTTTATTTTAACACGTGCAACAGTCCTTTAGGACTTATTTATTGTGTAACAAAGGGGAATAGTGTCAGGGTCTGGAATTGTTCAACACCCCAAAAAGGCTCAAATAAGTCCTGTAGTAAGATTATGAACATGTTTGCAGGGTGGACAACTCAGCACCCAGAATTATTTATAGTCCATCTAATCTACTGCATTAAGATCCTGATTTCAAAATGTGAAACGATAAATCCATTTCCCCAAAAATAGAAAGCCATAAATAAAATCTCAAGTTCCATGATGTAGACCTCATTGATAATCTGTTTTATGATAATGAAAGTGCCAGTGAGATTGAAAACCACAGCAGCCTTAAATTAGATTTAAGTCTTAAGAAGAAAGTCTGATTTTAGCTTCCTTCCTTTCCTCCAGCAGGCTGGACGTTGCCTGTATAGTGTAAGAAGTTGTGTGGGCACTATGATAACATACGGGTATTTACCTTGTTACTGAAATCCACTGGATAAACAAGTTTATGAAGACAAGGGCATCAGCTCTTGACATAATTTGACAACCTCATTCCAAAAAAATATTTCTGGGATAAGGGTGGTGAATTACATGAAGAAAGCAACTACTTGGACAGGTTACAGCCATGCAACAGGGAAGCAGCTATCACAGAGCTCTGCCTTCAGGAGTTTTGCTTTGCTTTCCTCTTATTCCATCAATGACCTTTGGCTTGTGAGCCCAACCAAGCACATTTTCTTCCTCTGTCCCAACAACTACTCTTCCTCCCTCATTCCCAGCTGAGAGCATTTCTCTTACCTGGGAGCCAAGGGGCTGCAGAGCACGTGTTCCACATTTCCACAGCATCCTCGGGTAAAAGGATTCACTCCCCCACGGAATTTCCCTGTCACCTGGAAACATATTCAGGACAGTGCTCAAACCTCTGGTTATATAAAAGTCACCATCCAACCCTCACAAAGCCAAGAACAAGTCTGACCCTTCTGTCCTTCCCAAACAGATCATTTTTCTTTGAATGCTGCACTTTTTCTCTCCAGCTCTAACACACCACCTCTGTCAGCTAATTCCAGCTAGGAGGCACTCAACTCAAGATCCTTCCCAAAAGGACACCGCTGAATGTGACTGGGTTTCCAAATGATGTGTTCACCTCTCCATGCTGCTCCTGCACCGGATTTGTGTCTGCTCCCAGCCAGACATCCTGTTTTGGTCCCTTTCATTCCCGTCACTTCCCCTCCTCTGCCTTGGCAAGTCCCCTCTGAACCAACAGCAACGTCGAATCAACATTCCCAAATGCTGGATGAGAACAATGTTTCCTCTCTCTCAGATCCCATCCTGAGCAGCAATCAGTACAAACCACTGCCTTATGTGGGATGGTGCCAGGAACTCCCTGGTGATTACAATGTTTGCTTGTAAATGAGCAGGTTTAATAAAAGCCAAGCCTCATTAGACCGGCAGGATCCATTCAAGGCTTCATAAGCACTACAAAGAGTTTGTACTCTACAGGCAGATACTTGAAAGTCACCATATGGGGATAAATACCAATAAAGCCAGGGAGATTAATAGTGGTTGCCATTAAAAGCATTACTGTTGCTGTTTGCAAGTAAAGCATTTTAATCAGCTCATAGTTCTGATCTAGCAACAAGTTTACAGAGTATCAGAAATACTTTAATTACTTGCACATAAAATAACAACGATGGAATGATTCTGCAATATATTATGCTGGCCTTGTTGATATAACATAAAGCTCTTTAGGAGGCCAAGAGAGGCTGGAAGTTCTAAGATTTGGAAGAGCAACTTTTTGACGAAAACATGGGCCTGGGACATTTGGCACATCTGCATTCAATCCTAGGCTCACGCTGACTTGTGCCAGATGCTGGCAAAGCATTTCATATCTCTGTGCCCGTTTTCTCAAATACAGTATGAAAATAAAATTTCTCCAACTCATCGATTACAGTACTAATTATATCAATTTGGTTTCTAAAGTAGTTTGAAATCCACTGGTAGAAAGCAGTCTAAGAAGTAAGGATATTTATTTATTCTATTCAGAAACTAAAAATACCAGAATATGAGCAGATGTTGGGCTATGGGTTATTTTGATTCCATAAAAGAATTTCAGAGGCATTCAGAAAGCTCAGAAACATCCAAACCCAGACACGATGCACTTTTCAATCACAGTCTGCCTACTATGAATGCTCAGAACTTACAAACTCCAGAATGAATAAATACCAAAAATTTACAGTAAAAACCCAAAAATGTCTGTACCACTGGCCTATAAAATGTACTGGAAAAAGACGACAAGATAAGCTGAGCATATTGCAACTGGAAAGCTGACAGTAGATAACTAGCAGTGTGAGAAAAGAGAATCAACAGAGAGACTGCAGGAAAAAAGAGAATGTCTTAGAACAGTGGCAAAGCCAGGAGCAGATTTCATGTCCATCTCTCCTGGTCTGGTGCTCTAACTACTTAGATATGCTTCCTCTAAAAGGGACCTGAAGGCTGGGAACATCCATCCTCCAGTTACAGATAGCTGCTACATATGACTAAGCAGAAATTAAGACCAGATTGTATTTAATTTTCAAAATGGCATGGGAAGATGAATTAAATCTCAAGTGGTTTGGTATCTCAGGAAACCAAACCAAACTAGGATACATTTTCCAACAGTTATTTCAATCAAACAAAAAATTCTCAAACTTCTAAATCCTAGTGCAGCCACAAACACATGAAGTTAAATTTTACATTTTTTTAAAGTTAAATTTTTTCTTCTTCTTCAGCCTAACATTTTCATTGAGAGTTTATATCACTGCACAAAGACAAGCTTAAGGCAAACCACAATTTGGGCTATGAGACCAAAATGCTCTGTGTTTCATGCTCCTATTGTTAGCACTATCAAACCTAATGCTTGAGCAAAATCAAATTTAAAATGAAGAGCAGATGATTCTGAGCAGGACAGAGAAAAGCATTTGAAGATGACAGCTATGGAAGCTTGTTTTGTTCAAAGGCCATGTTAGGCAACAGTTTAGGATGACTTCAGATTCCTTGCTTATGTAAACCTCCCACACTCTTCTGGATAAGAGTTTTTATTGTCTTCTTGTGGGATGGAGACAATGTCATCTCAGTTTATGAAGGCCTGGCCTCAGACAGATGTTTTCAACACTCACAGCCTGCCCAGGAGCCAGACAACTCCACAGCATGGAGCCATCAGCCCCCAGGACAGCCAAAACAGCTCAGTGGGAGCTGCAGAGCACCCATGGGTGCAAGGGCAGAAAAAACGCAGCTGAAAAAACCCAAACCACAAAGGAAAAGAAGTATGGTGGAAAAAAAAAAGTGAAAAAAGCTCAGATATGAGGGGCACTTTGGGGCTGGGGCTGTGAAAGGGTAAAGCACTGGAGGGCACAGAGTTCATCAGCCTTGGGAAGAGGGCTGAGACCAGTGCCACACGTGCAAACTGTCCCTTAGGGGTGGCAGGGGCCTGTTATTGATCCCATCACACTGATCTCTATCACCCACACCATGCTATTGATGTGCACATGAATGTGGGTCTGCATCAACCACAGGGGCTGTGATCATAGACATTTGAGTAGCTGCAGGGGAACTGAAGTTTTACAGGCTTTTTGGCACAAGGTGTCATGTTGGCACTTGGTTTGGAGAAGCAAAGCAAGTTGGGTCCAACAGCACTGTGTATGTGTGTGTGTGTGTGTGTGTGTGTGTGTTCATATGCATGAGAACAAGAGAGAGACACAGAGTGAGACAAAGAGCTAACTCAGACCCTATTATGGGCAGTGTGGGCTTGCTGGAGGAGTTCAAAATACCAGGAGAGAGGGCAAATGATTTAATCTTTTCCTTTCTTTCTTTCACTCAATCTCATGGATTGTTCAGTCTGACTCATAAAGTTTGAACTTCTGGGGTTGATGGTACTCGCCACATAAAACCTATTTCAAGGCCATGAGTAGATTTTAAATAATAAATAAGCCTGGGGTGATGCTCTGTGGCTAAAAAAGGGAAATCTTTGCCTGCAGTGCATTAAAAAAAAATATATCTGAAAATAAAAAAATAGGCAATCTTCCTAGATCTCCCCAAAAGCTCCAGTAAGAGCGTTACTGATAAGATTTGGACCATCTTTTGCTTTACCCAAGCTGACTTGCTGGCTTTCCTTCCCAACTCAACACCTCAGCCACAGACATGGAGAAAGGATTGCTTCTTACCTGTTCATTCGTTGTGCGCCCTCGGGCCACTAGAACAATATGGAAGCCAGTGAGACCAATGACTGGAATAAAGAATAACCCAGCCACACACATGACAGCCATTCTGTATCCAAGAGTTAAAGAAACTGGGATGAGTGAAGGGAAAAAGAGTCTATGAAAGACAAGAGAGAGGAAAAGGAGAAAAAAAAATAGGGAGAGTGTCACAGTGTCGTAGAACGGTTTGGGTTGGAAGGGACCTTAAAGATCACCCCCCTGTTCCAATGCCCCTGTTGTGGACAGGACACCTTTCACTAGACCAGGTTGCTCCAAGCCCTGTCCAGCCTGGCCTTGGACACTTCCAGGGATGGGGCAGCCACAGTTTCTCTGGACAACCTGTGCCAGTGCCTCATAGTGAAGAATTTCGTGCTAATATCTCATCTAAACCTGCCTTCTTTCAGTTGGAAGCGGTTCCCCTTGTCCTTTCACTCCAGACCCTTGTCCAAAGTCCCTCTCCAGGTCTTTTGGAGCCCCTTTAGGCATTGGAAGGGGCTCTAAGGTCTCCCTAGAACCTTCTCATCTCCAGGCTGAACAACACCAACTCTCCCAGCCTGGCTCCAGAGCAGAGGGGCTTGAGCTCTCTGGGCATCTCTGTGGCCTCCTCTGGACTTGCTCCAGCAGCTCCACATCCTTCTGATGTTGGTGCAGCACTCCAGGTGGGGTCTCATGAGTGCAGAGTAGCGTGTCCCTCACCTTTAGCAAGGTCTAACTAAATTTCATCTCAAAGTCCATCTGCTCCTAGTCTGGGTCCTCCTCCCTGAGATGGTTAAAAAGTAATGCGAACTCAGTGACTCTGGCTCTACCTACCTTGTAAGAATGTTCTGCACTAATCTATCAAGAGCAGTGACACCCCTCAGAGCCAGTGGTTCGTGTGTTACACCAGCATGCAGGAGGCTGCTTCCAGAGCAAACTCTGCTCCAAAATACAGCAATAGAGTTTTGAATACAGAAAACAGCAGCTGAGAGCTACACCTGGTTCTAAGTAAAATTCAGGGAGGCAGCTCATCCTTCTGCTGGGTTGTCACGACAAAGACTGAGAAAGACAAAGGGTCAGCTATAGTTTCTGGAGCAATCCATGTTCACACAGGTACGACGGGAACAGAGGAAAACCTGCACTGAGCATTTACAGGAGGAGAACAGTGGGGGATCAGGAGAGGCTCCACCATCTCCTGCAGGAAAAATATTCAGATTCATTCTTTCACATTTTCCTCAGTCACCTTGAGTCTTGAAAGACCAAAAGGAAGGATACGTAATGGTAGTATGAGCTGCTCCCAGCTTTTCCATATGGTTTAGTACGAAGATGAGCCCAAAGGTGAACACTCCAACCATGTGCGTACTTAAGGACAGCAAGAAGAGAAAAAAATAGCGGTAGTTCCTCCGTCCTATGCAATTGTTGACCCATGGGCAGTGATGGTCAAAATCCTTGTAAAAAAAGGGAGAGATAGGGAAAAATATCCAAACAGTGAAAGAAAATACATTGCCTTAGAGATGAACCCGAACCACTGTCATGTAAAATTACATCAGACTAGTTCTGCAGCTTTACAAAATGCTTGACTGTCTTTATAAGGCTCTTTTTAGAACCAAGTTGTTTCTCTGTCCATGGATGGAGAGGTACTTGAGTGTTTATAGCATTTGAAGAGAGAATATATTAAAAATAAAGGACAGGCTATTTATCTGCTAGCAGCAGAAGCCCTAATTTTTTTCATCCTTAGCACGAGTCAATTACAATGAAGTTATTATAACCTAAAATGGTTTGAAGATGCAATACTGCTGCAGAATTTCCTGTCCCACATTTCAGTACTTATACATCACTGAATGAATCCACTTTGAACAATGGACATCACAAAAGTACCTTTTTACCAAGCAGGTCCACAAAGAAAAGCAACAGCTGGATCAGACACAGGCAAAGTTCTGCACAGGTTCGTTAATAGTTATGAATCCAAACCTAACTATTTTTCTCAGTCAGAAGTCCAAAGTACCTCACAAAGTCAGATCCCTTTTAACAGGAGATTTAATAATGAGGGCAAGCCACAGACACCCTCTGAGTGCCTTTACACAGTTTTGTAAGCATGTAAATCCACTGTCTCCAGTGGGATTATTCTTGACGTGAAGACAAGATCAGATGCAAGAAATAAACCCTTCTCACCTCTGTGTTCTTCAGAACAGATATTGCACTTTCATTGCATCGACAAATGAACTGTTTATTCTTTGCTTTGTGCCAATGCTATTTTTAAGCACTGCTCAATGATGACACAGGGGGTTTTATATTTCTAAGTTTTGCACAACACATTTACCAAAAATTTACAAAATACAAAAAAATGGATTAGAGCTTTCTCAAAGCACATTAGAAAATGAGAGGGGCAACTTAATCTTAAGATCATTTCAGGCTATATCTGAAATGCTGACATAACATCTGTCTGTTATGCAAATATGGCTGTATGCAACCCAAAATACCTATGGATTATGAAACCATGTAAGTACTCACTGCAAACATTTCAATTAAGAAAACAAAAATCTGACTACTTTTGTCACAGATTCATTTTTGGGTCCCTCTGGTAACAGCATGCTTTAAGTTTTAATTGGTTTTATTTCTGTAAATGTTGTCTGCTTTTGTTTTTTATTCACTTTTACCAAATTGTTCAGAAGTTTTATATTTGGGAAAATAATTTTTATTGTACATTCTAGACTGAAAGTGAAAACATGTGAACTACAACCCTGAGTGGATCCTACATGGAAAGCCGGCAGAGTCACTCCTGTTACTGTCTCAAAGCTCTTCTAGGATAGACAGGTGAGTGGGAAACAAGCATCACAAGAATCAATAAAACATGTTTTAGGCCATGATTTATCGATTCAGAAGTCATTAATGATTTTTGCCTACATTCCTCCACAGCAGTAATAACTTAATTACAAGCAGAGCTCCTTACTTGGGCACCAGAATAGTAGGGAACATTCAACTGACCTGACTATCAATAGAACTTGTGGAGAGCTAGCCAGTGTCACCTTGCCTTCTGCTATTTTATGCAGGTTCCTTTTGGATTCTCTCCCATTTTCACTTCTGCTGCAGAACTGACTCCCATGGAGGCCTTACATCAGCATGAAACTTCAAGTGTTTATACCAGTGAGTTTTGAGCAATCTTTTTCTAAGAAAACTTCATTTGTTGAAAACAAATTTTTATGCTGAGCCACCGGGTAAGGTGGAAGAAAGAAATTCCATGGGACAACTGAGAATTTACCATCATCTAAACAATCCTCAGGATCTAGAATTAGTGCAAACATTTATGTTTTAGAACTAGGAATGTTTGATTCAGGTTTTCTACAAAAAATCCAGCTCTATCCAACAATTCACAGCAGTCTAAACAAATTGTGCGTCACAACTTATGAACAGCTATGGCTATTCCCCTCTACCCAGGGACCTTGGCAGCTCCTCACTCTCAGGCTTCTAAAATCCCACATCCTTCTAAAGCCTTCCAAAACAGGACAGCCTTGTCCTATTTATCGATGGTTACTAGGCACAGCGCTGCTTCCAGGTAATTGTAACTTAGATATATATTGCCCTGAAGGAGAAAATGACTGACACAAGATAAATACAGGCAGCCTTTCTCTCACTTGTAACTGTGCTGCTTTCTTTGGGACTATTCCCTTGCTTATGGCAAAGAGGATTAGGACAAAGGTAGTGCATACAGCATTCCAGCTGACTACGGTATTTTTTCCTCTTCTGATTAGTAATTCCTTTCATTTTAATGGCACAGCTGAAAATATTTTAGACATATTGAAGATTTCATCTTTTGAAAAAAAATTAGACCTTGCAGCAGAAATGATCCTTTAGAAGTAGAATTATTAGCTCAGCAATAAAAAGCATCCTCTGGCAATACACTACTGTGAATACAGTGCTCTGTACCTACATGTTTGGGAGATGCTTATAGCCCAGAAGCACATCTTACTGTTTAGGGATTATTTTTTAAAAATCCTGTGTGACTCACCAAGACCCTAAGGGTATCAAGAATCATGAAAATCCCCTAATTCAGAGCAATCAACATTAGAAACATGAATGATCTCATGCACTGAGCTGAGGTGTTGAAAGAAACATGGGCGCCTTCCATTGACTGGAGAATCACTTACTGAATTCTGAGTTTGGTTTTCCTGAACTCACACACCATTCTGGCTTCTCTTCTTGTCCACTAATGTAGGCATCAGTTTGCTCCAAATTTAATGATGAGCCTTAAGCTCACACATGACAAGTTAAAATGGTTCACCCTGCATTTCTTGCTCTCCTGAACTCTGCATCCACTCTCCCATTCACCCCTTTTTAACATTCAGAAGACACAGCCAGCATTATAAATTTTTATTCTAATTATCACTGCCAACAAGGCAGACATCGAGCATTACTCCATCTGTGACACACATAACTGAGGGCTGTTCAAATGGTACCACTCAGCAGAGTCCAACAAGGCTACAGCTGTGAACTTCCAAGAACTGGAATACTGGGGCAACCCCACTGCCTGTTTCCAATAGCAGGTGCAAGCCCAGCCCCGAGGCAGAGCCAGAGTGACCTGACCCACAGCAGTGTTACCTCCACGCAGTTGTCACAGACGCTGCAGTGGGAGCAGCGGGGCGGGCGGTAGAAGTGGCAGGTGGCGCACCACTTCATCCGTACTTGGATTCCTTTGATCTCCACGTTCTTGTACAGCGGCGCGCGGAAGTCGTCGTCTTTATCCTCATCCTCGTCTGCTGCTCAATGCAAAACTGGAAGTTAGTGGAGATAGCAGAGGACAAAGAGAACAGAGCTAATCCTGTCAGCACCTCGGACACAGGGGCACTGCACAGTCCCCTTACTGGGGACAACACAGAGGGCAGATGGTTTATCACCTCTGCCCTGTTTAAGAAAAGAGTCCATTTAAAAATAAATGCACAAAATAAAAACCAGTCTATAACAGACAAAGATATATTGGGAAGAAAAAAATATTATTCTAGATTCCCATGGTCTTTGTTTGTTTCCTCCTGACAGAAAATCTAAGAAGTTCACATCTATTTAACACCTGGTTAAACATTATAGCGCAGCTGGCATTGGTTGACTGGCTCCAAATTAGGTGGAATTTGATAATGTTGTCCCAGTGGAGCATCAATTACTGTCATGCAGTTCTATATTAAATCTTCTCTAGATGTGTTATCATGATCCAATTTCCATTGACTTCAGAGGGAAATTCTCCCTTCACTTAGATGAGCTTGGGATCTGGCTCAGCTACAGTATTTATCTTGCAAGAGTATTCTCTGGATTAACGTTTGTGTGTGGAAGCAGAGTGCTGTACTGGCACCATTCCCTATAATTTTCCTTCATAACTAGTCAGTGGGACTCTTAGAGAGAGTCAGACTCTAAATCCCTTAGGCACTTCTGTAAATACAGTCTGTAGGTTCTCCAATACCATTACAAACCTGCCCATGCTGTGTTACACATGTGGGCAGATGAAAACAAGACACCAGAACAGTCAAACCATTTAAGCTCTTATAAAAAATCTGATTATGCTGACAAAAAGTATGTACATTATATATATACCTACATGCATTTAAACGTGTTGCTTTTGCAGAATTCAAATACAGAGTTGATATAAAACAGATTCACATCAAAAATGCTGAAAGCTAGTTTGTAGTTGGTATAATTAGCCAGCAACAAACATTGCCAGTCTCAGCCTAGTCTGTAAATCAGATTTTTCAAGGCAGCCCCAGTTTCAGTTACTTAATACTTCCTTTCCTACTCACTCATTCTGGTGTATTATCAGAAATTCACTCACACAGAGCCAGTCCTGATTCATACCAGAAACACTCAGAGAGCCAACAAATTTTTAAAAATATTCAAAAATGAGTAATGGATCTGGGAGTTTGATTAAGATCCTCTTCAACAAGCTGGGTTTCTGCAGCCCAAGTTCTATCATTTCCCCCACAGGCCAAGTTCTATCTGCCAGAGAACCTGTAAGCTCATATGATATAGCTGGAAATGTGCTTACTTCCAGTTTCCAGTGACCTGAGCAGAAGAATACATTGGCAGAGGAATGTATCTTACTACACAGATTCTCATACTGTGATCCACTGACACAGAGTAGCCAACCTCATATTTTTCTAACAAATTTTTGGAGGCTTCCTTACAGGAATTGTGTGATTTCATTAGAGTCTCAGCTTTTGTATTGCTTATTTGTTGTTTTGATTTTGAAGTAAATTCCTAACTATCAGAAATGTGCTAAGAAGCTTGAAAACCAAGAAGACTAAACCTAATTTCAACAGCAGAAAGCAAATGGAGTGATTGTGTATTCATTTTAAGTCCCTCCTACAATTCCTGAACTCCTTGCACTGGCAGCCCTGCAGGTGGCGTGGGGTGGTGATATGCTTTTTTTCACATGCACACTTGTGATCTGAAATAACATCTGCTCCTCCTTCCTCCCAGCACTGGTATTTATAGTCTTTTCCATCTTTTCCCTTATCAGTTTGCTTCCTTCACACATCTAAACTCCTGCTCCATTACTTTCTCCCAGGACGAATTCCATGCCTTTTCTCGTCCTTTCCCCACTCCTCTTGCTCCCAGCATCTTCCTGACAAAGCATAGGCACAGCACAGAGATGCAAGGCCAAGGCCACAAATGAAGTGAGAGACAGAAGAGTGGTGAACTTTAGGAACTCCTCCTTCCTCTTCCTGCTTTGCTCCTGGACTCCCTTGTGTAAAGGGAGATGGGACGGGAGGGAAGATGATGAGAAAGTTTCTATTTGATCTCCCTGTGTGTTTCTTCCTTAAATGCAAAGTCCAAAATGAAGAACTTTGTTTGCAAAAGGAAGTTAGAGGAGCCCAAAGGCAGGTATGAACTGACAATACACACAGCACTGATCACTCCTGGGGCCTGGTGATGTCCAGCCCTCTGAGGGAACTGCCCTGTACAAACACACTGGATTCTCAGACTGAGAATGTTTAATGTTTAATTAACCACTGCTATCTCTGCTGAGATAAAGAAACTAACAAGTCCAGGAAACTCCTTAAAACTCCACCTGCATGAGTTCTTCCGAAAGTCACTATTATTTGTAGCTTTAAGCACCTTTACACTTTATCAGTTATCTTACACAAGTGACCGAATCTTGCCTCTGCCTCAGTTTGCCTTTACACACAATTATTTCCTTAACTGGAGTGCTGCAACACTTAATCAGGGGTTCAGAAGCTTCGGCTAAGAGGAATGGCAGAGAGAGCCTCATCATTAGACCCTGCTGCCTGAAGAAACCTGGCCTTGCTACTGAGCAAAGCCAGCAGGACTGGTACCTTGTTCTTGTCAGGTAGCAATTCAAAATAGATACTGAATTTGGTAAATAGAGGTGAAGAAGCACACCTTGCAGACAGCACAGATCCATTGGTTTAGACAGACTGCCTAGAGCAGTCTCTGCTGCAAACTGCATGTGAATAATTATTGGAAGACAGATAAAATGAGGTGATAATTCTCTCATTAGGATGTGTTAAAAGAGATAGCTGCACTGTGGTTCCCATTACAAAAGCTGAGTGATCTCTATCCTATTTAATCAGCTGTGAATCAGTACTAATTTAAGCAGGAATATCTTTCTAAATGTATACATTTTTAGACACTCTAAGGCAAGCCTCAATCATTATCTGTTCTAGCGTTCAATGCTTCTGCATTTTTTTTTTTTTTTGTATTCTGGAAGGACTGCTTTTATGAAACTGTTTCAGAAAGTTTAGCCTCTCCCCTCTGCCATGCTCTGCTACCTATTGGGAAGACAGTGACTTAAATCCAATGTGCCAGCATGACACAGGGGATAGCAACCAAAATCACATCACCCAGGAGAGCTGTTCAAGGAGAACCATTCTACACAACCCTGTG
Source organism: Corvus brachyrhynchos (assembly GCF_000691975.1). Taxonomy (NCBI): domain Eukaryota; kingdom Metazoa; phylum Chordata; class Aves; order Passeriformes; family Corvidae; genus Corvus; species Corvus brachyrhynchos. The sequence goes on from NW_008238337.1 coordinate 7,290,478, forward strand.
CCCTCGAGTGCCAGTCTGAGCAAGTGCAAGGACAACTGACACCCAGGAGCTCAGAAGGGAGCAGGAGGATACCCAGCATTTCACTGCCATCCCACTTCTACTGACAGTCGAGTATAGTAAATAAATAAATACAGTCTACAAGATTACTCAGCACCTTGTGTGTTTGGATACCTGGCACCTCCTTTGGCTTGGATTTTCAATGCCTCCCCAACCCCTGCAACAGTCCCATTTCTGTTACCTCGTGGGAAAACTCCAGGGTCCATGAAAGTTGCCATGCTGAAGTTTGCCAGTACAAACAAGAAAACGAGTCCATTGTACACTGGGATGGCTGGGGAGATGGCTTTTGTCAACCAGGGGCACCTGTGGAGAAGAAAAGTTATGGGTAAGGGCTCTTTCAGCTGTAACACGTAGTTTCTTTCCACTCACCACCATCACACAGAGAAGTACTCTGGGTCCCCCCCCAGCCATGCAGCAAGGCTGAATTTGCAATGTAACAGAAATTTCCACAGAGCCCGTTTCAGTGATCACTGCAACACCCTCTGTAAAACTGCTTTGTTCCAGAGCACAGAAAGCACCGATTGTTCACAGGGCTCACAGGGCTTTGCCACCCTATTGCCTTATCTGCAACCTGGCGTTTTACTACTCTGTGTGAAAGCTTCACCCCATTGTTGCATTTCTGTTACCTTCTCTACAGCCTTGTTGCAGTTGGGGTTACTTTCAATTTTCACTGGTGTAAAGCAGAATAGGATTCAAACCATTGATCCCCAAAGCAGGCGCAAAGAGAATCACACTTGCTTCTCACTAAGCTTCCATGGTTTTCAACACTCAGAACCAGCACTACAAAACCTATCCTTGGGGGAAAGTTTTGTCAGACCAAGCATGGGCTTTGCAGGTGTCAGCAGAACATGAAAATGCAGTATCAAAAAGAAAGTGGATGGCATATGCCATGTGAACGATGTTCAGAACCACCAGAAAGATTCGTTGCTTACCCAGTGAGATAAGAAGATAAAGGGTAAAGGAGTAGGAGACTTTGGAAAGAGGATGGGGAAATGCCTGTTAATTAGAGGAAAATTGTTTAAACTGCAAAGAACACTTCCCACCAGCAGAGAAGGGCAGGATGAGGCAGCAAAGAGCCTGCTTTACACGCAGCTTCACCAAATAAAAAGCAGTGTGCATTCGCTCAGCCATTCGCAACCTCTGAACACCACACCAAATGTACTTCTCCTCTCTGCAGGAGGAGGTTTGGTGTTACAGGGGCACTGAGGAGAAAAATCAGATCAATCTCATGACACTTGCAAATATAAATAAGGAACAATGTGGGTCAAAGTATGTAATTGAAAAAAAGACCCCTCACTGAGTTGCTCCTTAGATTTCCACATGTCTTGACAGCCAAGGACTCTTCCAAGGCTGCCGAACAGGCAGGCATTCAGCAATGCCTGCTGCCATTAGCATAAATCATACACTGGCTCATGTATTCTGGTATTTTGCCTGCATTACATCTACAGCTGGATCTGATTGTCTGCCAACCTGAAGGAGAAAACAACAGCAAGCAGCCTTCTTCCATGAATTTGCACCAACAGGCTGTTTTGAACAGCTGAGAATGGTGCTACTGACCTTGAAGGGACACTGTCAAACGTGCTCTTATGGCCACTGTTGGAAGGGCACCACATTTTCTTCTCCCATTTCTTTGTGGGCAGGCAAAAAGAGATTGTTTTGCACTCCCCCACCTCTTCACAGCTGGGCTTTTAACACTGCACTGCTGCAAACTGCTTTTAAAAGGACCTTTCCTTGTGTGTGCTTCACTTAGCCTAGCCTGGATTGAGGAAAAGATGAAAAAGTCCTACCCAGGACTGAATGAACTCTAAAGCATTGAGCAAGACACATCTGTGGCCAGGGCCAAACCTCCAGGCTGACTAAAGGAGAAGTTAAATCAGCCAAAGACAGCTTGACTCCATGAGGTACCCTAAGAACCTTATTCTTCACAAAAGGAGGCATTTCAACAAGTAGCAAGGTCATACTGACTTGCTGCCTTGCTCAGTTTGCCTCAGAGCAGCTGCTGACGACTAAAAACCAAAGCAAGGCACAAACTTCTCACTTGCCAGGAAAGGTGCTGCAGTGACCTTGCAAAGCAGGCTGCAGGCCTGTCACTAACAACAGTTTCTGCCACATCCTTTGGAGGAGAGCAAAATAAATCCTGAAGTAAGCAGTTATAAAATCAATTCTACTCAGGGAAGAGTTCTTCCCTCTAAATTATAGTAAAATTAGATTCAGTAATGTGCATGACTGACTTAATTTCTTCCCATGAAGAAACTGCCTACACAGAAAAAGATTCTGAAGTTACCCATTGCTTGTCAAGCATGGAGGAGAGATGTCCTTGGCAGTAAAGTCACGTAGGCTGGCAAATCAAGGGACAGGAAACCCTTTCTTACAGATAACTAGTTACTCTGAACAAGATTATAATGAGAGAGATTGTCTCAGATGATTAATGTAAGCATTTTTTAAGATTCTCATTTGTGATTTACTTTGTCATGTTCCAAACAAATATATCAAAATATTAGGAAGAATTTTAGCCATAAGATAAACTGCACAGCTCATTTAATGGGTAAACAGTGTATCTGAAAAGCCTTCACGGAAGTTGAAATAAAGGATAGAGTGAGTCACTGTACATACTAGCCACAAGGTCAGTTCACAATCCTTCCATTTCTTCTTCCCAGAATTGTTATGCAGCATCACAGATTACATAAAATTAGATGGGACAAAAGGGGCCTCATTTGTAAACTAGACTGGCCAATAAAAACAGATGTGGAGATCAAGTCCTGGTTCATAACAGTAAAAAGGTCTGAAAAAGAAAATTAAATTTCCAATAGGATTCACCAAAGTGATGCAGCCTCCCTGTCCCCTTCCACTAATGCACACATAATTTTTGGCAAAATAACAGAAATTCTAATCTGGGCCTAGCAGGTTGTTTTATTACTAATCCATCATGCAAAAGCCTGGCTTCTGCCCCTCTGCCTCAAGGAGAAAGCTGCAGAAATGTTGAAGCAGGACCTGTAGTGAGTTTCTTTTTACTTTGTGCATATCATCTCTCCAGGAGATCTGGTTCCAGCAACAATTATGCCTATTATTGGGGCAAATCTAGCTGAACTTTTCCTTTGCTTTTTCCTAGCAGGAGTTGTTGTGAATCCAGACAAACAGCACATAGGATTTTAAAGCTTTCCTTGGCTGGTGAATCCAAAATTTCAAGAGGCTACAGTTTTGTGTCTTCAGCTCATCTCACAGTGGAATTATATAGCAGGAAT
>NW_008238337.1:7294124-7307043 GCF_000691975.1 Corvus brachyrhynchos
GGAATGGTACCACAACTTTTATAGGGCTATATGAATCAAGTAGAGCCAGGAGCAGTGTATAATCCCCTACTGGAGCACCACCAGATTTTTTTTCTGAGAGAAAGTAATTGTACAATGTGTGTCTTATTCCAAGTTAATTTGGATCTCTCACTTGAACCAGAAGACCTGAAGGGTAATGTTGCTATTGCTGCAGGTACTAGCCATACTGCATCAAGAACTGCTCCAAAGAGAAACTTTCCTTGGCTTTGTTTACTGTGGAGGTTCAGAGCCAGCACACGCCACCATGGCACACTAGAGATAATTATGGATCTCAAATTCTTCAGAACGAACCACACAATTACACAGGCAGCATTTCCCTCATAATTATACTTCTCTGACATAGAGTGATTCTGTTCATAACTCAGTGGAGAGTAATTCAGGGCGACAGATTTAATCTCATTTATCCTATTTGCTCTTGAAACCCTATCCTAATAAAATGGAAAGTTAAAAAGATTAACAAATAGGATCACACAACTTGCTAGGTGTCAGATAGACTTAGCATGATCAGCTGCCTATCTCTGCTAAATTAAACAACAAATAATCCTTTCTGCTTTTTTGCCTGGTGCTTTGTAGCAAGACATGTTTGTGTCTTATAATTATAGTTCACCTATAATTAAGTAATTGAATGGGACATTTTTCTTGAATCTTGCTCTAAATTAAGATTTGGTGTTTTTCATTAAAACATGCTTAGAGAGGCAGTAGGCCACAGAGAATGGACCCTTGGATTTCAAGAACCAGGTTTTAGTCTTGGCTCTGACATTGGCTCACAGAACCACCTGCTCTCCCTGGCCACCCCAGTTACATATTTTGCAACTGAGACCAAACTCAGACCAAACTGAGACCACCTTCCCCACAGCAGGGCAGAGTTTGAAAGTCTTAAAGCATCTCTGTTAGGGTCAGGCTGTTGCCGTGGCGTTCACGTCCCAGAAGGCAGCTCTGGGCACCCACCAGCCTCCCCTGAATGGGGCAGGGTGAGGATCCTGCTGCTGGGCCATGCTGTGAGGATGGGTCTGTGATTTACTCAGCAAACAAGGCCAGTGGTTCATTTTAAAGCCTGCATGGAGCACCACAAGCACATGCAAGCACATGTCTGGAGGCCAGAGACAGGGAGCAGAAAAAGGGCCAGGAGGCTACAACTCTTCCCTTTCTTGAAGCTGCTTGTGCAGTGCACAGAGATGTGGGAACCTCAAGAGATGGGCATCCAAGCTTTGGATACTTATCCACACCTAATATGAAGACTCTCAAGGATTGTCTAATTGGTTGTTCAGCTACACCTAATATTTGATCTGAGATTACCACACATTCTTCCCCTCAGCCTCAAACAGATGGCTGATGCACAACAAAACAATTTATTTCTTCAAAATCACAAGGCATGGGGTTATAACATGGAAAAGAAAGCACTTCTTAGCTCAAATGTACTTCTGCCCTGAATTACAGTGGTAAAAGACTAATGTGAAATAGCTGATTCAGTGCATGCAAGTAGAAGCAGCTCAGTGAAGTAGGGACTAATTAGATAAGAGGGATCAACAAGCAAACATAATTTGACTAAGCACAAGTACTAATTTCACTGGAAACTTTCAAATGATGTCCAAAGACTGTAGAAGCCCGACCCTGATTCCTCTCCAAGACTTTCTAGCCAAACCCTGACTGTTAGGAACATGTTCGCACTGTAAAATCCATATAAACAATTTCTAATCATCTGACCAAAGATTTAACATTTCTAACATCAACTCTGGGAGCTGGACCCAACATCCTGGGCTGCCCAAAAAGCTGCTCTATCCTGTAAGGCACAACAGTCAGGATGGCTGAGAGGACACACCAGAGGAGGGACAGGTCCACAGGGGTGAAAGTCTGCCTCAACCAGCACTGCACCAGCTGGAACATAAATGAAAGGGCTGTCAACTGACTGATTCTGAACACCCACACTGCAGAAGGATATGGAATTGGATGCAAAATTGTACCTTAAAGCCCATTCCACCAGTTTGTATGTGGGACAGAGAAGGTGCAAGACAGCATTCTGAAGGCTGTGCATGGCCCAGTGTGCACCACAGAGCAGAGAAGGGCAAAGCTCTCTTAGTCTTTAGCAGTGTTAATCTAACACATTTCTCACATTTCCCAGTCTGGGTGAGATTTTTCTATTTATATGCTTTTTCCTACCCTGAAATTACAGAAAAGTACCTTTCTGGAATAGTAACAGAAGAAAAAAAAATTGCTCATTTTCCATTTTTTGTCACTATCAAAGACAGCATGAAGATTATTGTACATCTAAAAATATTTTCCAAGGTGCTGAGACATCTGTAGGTTTAACAAGGCATCACTGGAAACAGTTAGGAGAGAATTCATGTGAGTGTCATAACCAATGTGAAACAGAACAGCAGGTCTTGTGAAAATAGCAGGAGGTTCTGGACTGCCAGGTTCTTTGCTCAGCTCTGCACATCAGATTTTGATAAGTGAACTAATTTCTGCACCATATCTTACTCATTGGCAAGACTGCAGATAATACATTGTTGCCATAGCACTATATTCTCACTGTGAGTACGGCAGTTGTACTGACAGAAAGTGATATCAAAGTAAAGGATAACAAATCCAAATGTTACCAAAGAATGGGAAAAGGACAAGTAAATACTGGAAAATTTATTACTGAAAGGCAGTAAATTATGAGAGCTGAGTGCTACACAGAACAGCTCATGCTGGTGATAAATAGGAGCTACCAAAACATCTACCCTGAGTTTTCAGGTGCAGTTATCCATCAGAAAAGGCAAAAAAATCACCCCAAATCCCACCACCAAAACCCTCATGAATTTAATGAGCCCCTTCCTCATTGAAATAGAGACAAACACTAGAGATAGAGGTTCAAATCCATCACCTGCTTAACTGTGTTTAATTATTCACAAGAAATGTGCCGGGCTGGAATTCACTCAGGTTTAACAAGAGCTGATGGGGTTTCAGTGAACTTTCCATTACACTCTGGACTCTATCCAAAGGCTAGTGGTTCATGTCTGGCAACGTACAGATCAGAGGAGCTAAATCAATTAAAAAGTCAACTTGAGATGTAATGGTCCTTGGTGAAAAATCTTACCCGGGCTATACATCATCCCCAAAGTAAAATACAATCTACCTTTTTCACAAAGCTGCCTGAAAGCTCTGGATCATGTTTCCTTCCTGCCTTTTTAAACAGTCTCCAAGTATCTGAGAAAAGACAGTATTGTCATGTGAACTGATGTGGGAGAAACATACAGAAGAAACAAAAATACCAATAATCCAATCTGAGTGAGACCACCGCAGGGCTAAACTCACCCAGGTTCAGAAGCTCTCCAGCCATCCCAGACCTATTGCCCAAGCACAGGCTGACCCTGCAGCCAGCGGGCAGGACGTCCTGTGTGAGCTGTGACACTGTGTGACTACATCGTGTGCACAGCGAGCAGACAGCCCTGGGCTGGGCTGGACTCAGTGCTCACGCCTTGCAGAGATGCTCTCTGCACACTCAGTAGCTGCTGTGAGCCCAGGAAAGCACCCCCAACTGTGGCCAAGCCATGGGCTACTGCCAGGAGCTGCACTCGCACACTGCTCAGAGCAGGGCTTGGGCAGGCAGGGCTGGGCTCACCTGCAAATACAAAGCAACCCAACAAAATCCTGCTCTGCACACTGGTTTGAAATCTGCACTGTCCTGCAGGGAGTTAAGGACCTATTCAGTCAGTTTGCACTTACTGACATACATGAAGGCCCAGGACAGAGGTTTTGATGTATTTGTAAAGGAATATGCTGTAATAGTGCAGCAGCACTTGCACACTGATCCGGGGTATAGACAGGCTGAATTTCAGAGGGCACAATAACATTTTTGTATGAGGAGAAGGATAATGCTCACAGCAAAGTGAGGCAGTAGGTCTTCGTGGCACTTCAAGTGTCTAATGGGCTGTGAGCAGCGTCACTCCAAGCAGCAGTGAATGCTCTGGTGCCTCAGGAAAGGAGCCAATTGCCAGTGCTTGGGCAAATCAGGGCAGATTCTGGTGCGGGTACACAGGGTGAGCACACAGATCCAGAGACAAACACCTTTTGTTTGCTTTCTCAGTCCTGGACTTTGCAAAGCCTAAAATGCCACACAAGCTGGAAGAGGCAAGGACAAGTGTAATCCAGGGCTTCTCAGATGTGCATCAACCTTTTATCAGTGCCACGCTGGGCAGCTGGAAATGAACCCTGATTTTTCCAGCAGCCAGTAAGAGAGCTGAGTGTATGGGCTGTGTTTGGGTCATGGCAGAAGAGAAAAGCAATAAGGACTCACTGCAAAATAACCACAGCAGGAGAGACACTATTGCCCTGTCACACTAAAAGTTTTAAACCCACTTGGTTAGAAAAAGAAGGAACTGCTACCTAGTAACATTCCTTTGCAGCTCTGGCTGCATACGGCTAGCCACCAGCATCGCTGCACTCCCAACAGCTAAGTGACTTCCAGCCCATTCCAAAGGTCACATAAGCGAATCATCAAGCCATGGAAACCTTGCTAAATGGGCAGTCAGAGAATTATCTCCAAAAGATGCTGTATGAACCAATAATTCATAACACAGCAGAGTTCTCAGCGCATGTGGCTGCAATGCCCTCTGTGCTCCCATGGGCACCACTTCCAGCAATAATCACAGTCCAGCTGCCCAGGCCAGTGTCCAGGGAGGTCAGAAGATACTTCAGTATCTGAAAGGGATACACACCCTACACATGCCAAGTTTTTCTGAGCATTTAAGACACCATGTGGAATGCAAACTTGTGCTTCTAATTCGTAAACATCAGAACTATGAAATGAATGTCACACTGACTACAGCAGTGCTAAAAAGAGACAGCCCCTCATCCTGAGTCCACCAGAGCCCCATTTCCCTGAGTAACAGAGAACACAGTTTATTTGGTCCCCACCAGTGACTCTTGTGACCTTCCACGCCTCACAGCAATCAGTAACACAAGTTTTTGTTGGATTGCATTTGCCAGATCCCAAAATGGAAAAAAAAGCACAGGATAGCTCCTCCCTGGCTGAAGGCTGTTCCTCCTGTTTCTCTATTGTCTTCATCCTTGTCAATACACGCATGAATCCAGCAATGTGGAAAGCTGAGGTGGGCTGCTCCTACAGAGTTGCTTTATAAAACAAGTTTAAATTATCAGCAGTCTAATTCAGACACACTTGAGGTGATCCCAGCTACTGGCACACAAGGATTTGTACACGTGCTCACTGTATTACCCAGCCACATACTGGCAGAACTTCTAGTACACATTCAGTGTTTGAATTCGTAAGGTAGTGGTGTAGTGGAAACAAGGCAGCTCATTCTAAGTATGTGGTGATGAGAGAGAGAAAAACAGGTAAAGAAATCTTATGATATAAGGAGGGAGGTGGTGACATCAGTGAAAAGACAGTCTGTATTACCCTTGTCAAAAAGTTAATTTGATTTTTTAGATATTCCTTTTCCACATGAGCTCAGTAGAAAGAAATTAAACTTCACAAGATACCATCCCTTTACAGCTACTGGAGCAATTACCTAACTAAAAGACAGCATCTATTACATTAAAGTATGTGCCACTTAAATTAACAATGAGCCAATATGCATAAGAAACGTTCAGTGTGAGCTCTGAACTCTGTGATCATGTCCTCGGTGGATTAGCAGAGAACAGGGTAACATGATGTGCTTTCAAAGATGCAGGGAAAAAGAAGAAAAGCAGGGTACACCAGCAGAGACAGCCCAGGTGTCTGAGGTTGATCCTGGGCAGGCTGGGTGTCCTGGTGCAGTCACAGGGCTGCATCAGGGAGTGAGCTGCCCTGTTAAAACACTGCACTGAGAAGAGCTGGAGGGGCTGCCTGGGGGAGTGGACACTACCAGGGAATATCTCACTGGAGGATCTCATCTACCACACGTGCCACTCCTCCATGAACTGGCAGTGAGATGCCAGCCAGCCCTGTCAGGGATGTTGCACGACCGGAGTGGGAAGGACAGGACGGAGCATCCACTGCAGGTGAGATTTGACACTGCCTCCACGACTCAGGTGTTTGGAAGGGCACATAGAGCAATGTACCAAATATACCAATGTACCCAGTACCCCCAGCTGGCTCTGACAGATCTGCCAGCTGCTCTTTGCAGTACTGGGGCACTACAGAGACTTGGACAAAGGATGGGCAGGAAAATGCTGTGAGGTTGGTGATAACAGTTAAATTTCTTCTATGACTGGAAAACACTGTTCAGGAAATTTACAACTAATTGAGACCAGAAGTTCTTGCAGACTTGTCTGGATCTTGTACTGCCTTTGAAATCTGGAAACAATACCTGTCCATGGCCCGAATAACATGCTTCAGAGCTGCTCCACAAGGTCTTTCATCTATGCGATCGCTTGCCTATGCAGGGAAAGGAAGCCAGTTCCAATCTGAACGCCCTTGTTGCAAGATTTCTAGACACATGGTGCAGCAAAATTACTGCAACTATTGCAAGGTTCCCCTGAGTGAACCAAAATAATTAGGAACTTCATATTTTATAGAAGAGATGAACAAGACAAAGAGATAGAGGCACCTCTATTGCAAACAGATACAGAAGATAGGGTAGAAAGTGTAAACATTATCATATTTCAAGTACTGGAGCAAATATATAATAATAAAACAAAAGCCTCTCTTAGAATCCCGTCTTTAATTTCCCTCTGGAATATCCTCCTGAAAGGGTTTTATGGAAACCTGAACTGGAGCATGACATTTATATACCTCATTCTCACTACACTGAAACAGAACATTCGCATAGGAGGTAGAAAGGGGCCCTAATCTATTAAGATTTTACACAGGCAATAAAAAAATCAAAATTATTTTATCTGATTTAAGAAAAGAAAAATATAAGAGACCTTCATGTTTCAACATATAAAACTTTGCATTTGGAAAAAACATGCTCCTGTGGCCACCTGCTTTGGGATGTTTCACTCCTCAAGCCACCAGCTGGTACCAGTCACCTTTTGAAACTGGACATCAGAGGAGAATCATCAGTGATTCAGCCTGTTTTGGCAACACCTTTAATCATAAACTGGAACAGACCGAACAGCTATGGCCAAGGTAACAGAACAGACCAGGACACACCATCCCATTCAGCCCCCTGCTACCACAGACACCACGTGCACCACTTCTGGCCGTGCACTGTTCTGAAATCCAGCAACATTTTTTTATATCCCACATCTCTTCCCTGCGGAGTGGATGCCAGCAACAGCAGGGCAGAACTGGGGTCCTCCCAAACTGCTTCCCAGCCCATTTCTGCTGGAGGACTGGGACTGTTTTGGGGCACGAGGACAGAGCTGAAAAATCCTCATTTCTTCCAGCAGAGGGTAGTGGGACACACAAGCCTGCAAGCAAATGTGTAAGATTATATTGCAAGCAAGAGATACACACAGTTCAAACAAAACCAAGGGTGCAAAACCAGAACTCCAGTGCCTAACCCAGTGGGAATGTTCCTCCATTTGCATTCATCAAATGAAGACACACATCAAACTCAGCTTGTTCTCATTATCTCCACCCTTCCCCAGTAACATCATCTTCATTCCCTTTTCTAATTTTGGGAAGGACACCCCCAGGCAGCAGCAGAGTCAAAAGAGCCTTTTTCTAAACATCTCTACTAGAAATCTGCCTGCTCTTTCTCTCTGTGGAACTATTCTCCTTTCCTTGGATCTCCTCGACTTTCAGGCTCTGTTTCATCTTCTCTCCCTCTCATCATCCTGTTCTAAATCAATGACTGAGCAGTCCCACACGTCCTCCTGCAGCAGAGGAACGTGGTGCAGTTGCTGCTTTAATCTGGGCCTGTGGCAACTCAAAGGCATTGTCAGGTGCCTCCACAGGCCTGGAAGCCCATGGGCAGAGCTGCACACAGATTTCCCAGGCTCAGAGCAAAGGTGACACATGCAGAGGACTTGTGGCTGTTCCCATGCATTCTCTCAACAGATACCAAGGAGAATCACTAAGGGAGAAGAACAGTCACAGTCTTCTCAAACTATTAAATCACTGTCCCAAGACTCCCCTGCCTGCACATCAGTGACTGAAACATCTCCACTTACCACCTAAAAGGATTAGGGCAGGCTTCTGGAGGCAGCTTCTCCTGCAGAGAAAATCTTATTACAGAACCCATCAAAAACCAAAATGCTTTTGGGGAGCAATAAAAACCTAAAGCAGACCATAGTGACTGTCACATTAACAGTAATTTTTTTATTTAAATGATGAAACCTAGCAGCATCACCACCTTAGGTCTAAGTGTTTCTGTCAGCGTGGACAAAATATAAAGCAAGTCTTCCAATATTTGTGCTGGTGCACAGGTATTCAATTCAGGCTGACAGAAAACAAAACTACTTTCTTAGAAAACATCCTCTGAGGTGATAGCATCTTAATTACAGAGAGAGGGAAATGGGATTCAGCACGGTATATAGATTTGTTTCTTGCCAATTCCACTCCAAAGTGCACAAGGTGAGGATTCTCCCAGCAGCCACAAAGGTGGGGGGAAGTGTCACTGCTTTACTTTTGTATTATTGACTATACCCCCAAACCCAGAACTTTTAAAGACAGAAGAGTAGCTTGCTCACACAATGCAGTGGACACAGGGTAGCTGTTTTCCCTACTAACACCTCACTGTTCACTAAAAGCCCATGGGGTTTGTCATTTTGGGGTGTGTTTCTTTGGAAGAATCACAGAGTCACCAGAAAAGGTACAATTATGCACTGGATGTGATGAACTAAAACTCGTCCAACTCAGTGGCCATAATACAGGAACATAAGCCAATTACAATTACCTGAGATGCATTAACAAAGCTTAATACTCCCAAGTCAAAATGGGACAATTAGCAGCTCCTGTACCAAAATAGAAGACTATGGAAATGACAATTGTGCCACCATCTGCTAACAATACACAATAGGCAAACCAATCCAGGGAAGGAAAAGAAAAGAAAAATAAAAAAAGTTTCTTGATGAAACTTGTTCCCATTTCCAAGGATCAAAGTGAATATTCAGCTTAAACATTACACTTTCCAGATTCCCAGCTGGGACCAGAATGAGGAGTGTCAAGCACCTTATGATTTAACTGTTGAGAAATTTCCAGGCCAAATTTTCAAGCAAGAGGTCTGGATACAGATCTGAACTGTGGGATGTTTTGTCTGTGGAGTTCTGTCCTTGCTTCCAGTGGCAATAGCTTGCATTAGTACGTGTACTTTTTCAATACCCAGTGGCTCCTGAACTTTGTTAAGTTCTTAATTCATGCTTTTTCCCCTTGATTTAATTTAAAGCATAGGGACCATCATTCTGCTTTTCAGAAAAAAATGAACATTTACTTCTTGCTGAACAGCTGTCACAATGTAATGAAAATAATTCACTGTTCAGTTTGTCTGAATGAGTCCCTTATCCCTCCTGTCCTTTCTTCCTTGAATATTTCTTTAAAGTCATAAACCACCAGCAAACTAGTTTTGGCTTATACTAGAAAAGTTTCTTTAACTCTGGGATGCCTTACTGCCCTTCACATTCCTCTTCAACAGCAGATGAGTCTGCCATAATAGACAGGGGAAATGTGGAGCTGCACATCACAGGAGAACAGCCACAGAGACATAAGCAAAGCTTGCAAAGATAAAACTGCCATCATCTCCTTTGACTGGGGGGAGAAAATAAAAAAAGGAAGTGAGAGTAATCAGAAAATCTAAGCACAGAGCTGCAATTCATATTCTGCGGAAAACTTTGAAGAAAACTTGTAATTTCTCAAATTGTACTACAGAGCACCTCATTCCACAGGGCAAGAACAAGGTAGAAATGAACCATGTTCTGGGAAGTTAAATCCCTGAAGTACCCTTTGGTGAATACGAAAAGCAATTTCTTTTCCAGAGCTAGAAGAGTGGCTTTTTTATGTTTTAATTCCAGGATGCACATTTGAGTCCTCCAAATAATATTTTTCTCACTCACCCACTGGGCTAAAAACAGAGTCTTGTTTATTCACCTGAAGAAGCATAGTCAGGTAGTTTGAGTGACCTGGTTGAGGGTTATTTTTTCTACCACTTTGTTTATATATTCCACAATTCAGCATATTTTTTTTCCTCTGGAAACACCTTGCCTTTAACATTAATTCAGCAATTTTGGGAAGTCTTCCATTTAAAACAATACAAAAATATGTCAATATAAAAATTAACTGGAAAGTGTTATAGCCTATCTCAAGAGAAGTTCACCAAGTAGGGACACAGATTTACCAAAAGAATGGCTGAAATTAGTGACTCTCAGCAACAGACTAATACACCCTTAAACAAGAGATTTACACTGCTGCAGGTTGGGCGTGGAGATGCAGATGAGGAGGGCCCATCCCCTTCCTCATCTTCTATCACAACAGCCCTCCCAAAGCTTCTCACTGGTGATATTAATTCTCTGTCATGCTTACAGGCCTGCTTCCACACTCTACAGAGAGGAAAAGAGCCTTTTACATTGTTTATTCCTTGGGCATGAGTGACACACTCATTTTATCAGCTCTTCAACATCTGCTGTTCAACGTTAAACAGACATATCAGCAGGTTTTATATTTTTTTACAATACCAGCTCCATCAAGCCATTGACAAATTAACAAATCTGCTTGCTTTTCATGGTGCTTTGCTTTGATTTTTTGTAATTAAACAAAAGATTGTTTGGATCCTGCCTTTTCCCTCAAAATGGAACACTGCCATACAGCAGTTTAACTCTGCATTTACCTTCTAAATCATCATATTCTCTCTTCTCCCTCCCCATGACAGCTGAAGGCAAACCACAGTCCCTGGGACATCTGGAGGTTGTGGTTTGACTGCATCCCTTCCTGCCATGAACAAAAGCAATCAGCTTTGCTGAATTAATAATTATTTAGGAATTGTTAGTATTTCTGAATTGCAAAACTCCATGATTGCAAAGGCTGTAGAGAACACAGCCCTCCTTCAAAAGGTTATTAAAAAGAAGATAAAAGCTCCATGTTAGTTGTCTTAACTGTGCAAGATGAGAAAATCCATCTGCCTTGTTTATTCAGTAACCGCTATGCAGCAGCTCCTTTGGTATTCCTTGCTTCTCTCAAATTCACGTAACCATGGCTTAGTTGCCCAGGGACATTTTGTGGATGTTGGAAAAAAATAAAGGCTAGAGAGAGAATAATATGGTTATGCTAAAGATATAGTAAACACAGCCAGCAAGAAAATGCAAGTATCCTCATTCTGAATAGGAACAGATGCCAAGACAGCAGAACCCTGCCTTGAACTGGACATGTTTTCAATTATTCACAATTTGTGCCAGCAAAACAAAAAAGGGGTTAAAGTGAATTCAGAACATGCTAATAGATGTAGAAAAAGCAAGAGCCTGTCCAGAGGGTGTGCTCCCACTGGAGCCCCTGTGCCAGTGCTCCAGACGCTGAGGGGCCGCTCGGCATCCGTGCAGTTAAACCATCTTGGCAAAGCTGCACCCTTCGGAAAAGTCAACCTGGGTGTGCACTTCTGGCAGAAGGGCTGCCTGGGCAGAGGGGAGGAGCAGGCAAGGAGAACAGATTCCCTTTCTACCAGGATTTTGTTTCCTACGTGTTTGATTCAACTCCGAGCCCTCGCCTGCACTAACACACAGGTGTTGAATTGTTCAAATTACACACGGTCTTGTGTTGCTCATTTACAACAGCACAGCCAGTAACAAAGAAAAGAACTTAAAGTGCTCAGCGCCCTTCAAACAGGAAGAAAGCCCGTGGTGACAGGCTAGAGAACGCATGACTGGTTTTTCCACCACCCCATGATGCACACACGCCACATGGAGTTCGGGAAGCTCCAGAAAACTCTGCACGCAGGCTCACAGTTGTCTGCAAGAGAGTTAAACCTCCAGCTCCCCTGCCCCGAGTTAGGAGTACAAAGCACGAAAAGCAGAACCTCTCTGGAACATCTCTCAAATTGTTGTAATTTCCCATCTGTCTTCAGCTTGGATGACTCTGCCAGGTCCACAGGGGACCATTTACAGCATTCGTTTTGGATTAAGGGTTCCTACACTGTGACTCAGGAGCCAGAGTAAATGACCTGCAGCTGCCTCACAGGGCCATGTCAAATGGTGAAAGTGCCAGTCCCAAGGGGCTCTGCTAGTGTGTCCTAAGCGAGTTAAAATCCAGCAGCTACCACCTGATCTCAAATATTAGGAACCAATGACTGTGTCAAGTTGATTTGCAGACTGATAAAAGTGTGAATGATTTGTTGGATAACCTCCATCAGAAAGGACAGGGTTTGTTCAGGCTTTTTTTTTAACTAGCAAAGTTGTTGGCTGAACCAATCCAACTCATTTTTTTCTACTAGTGAAATCTATTGTTTGCCATTTGCTTTTGTGTTGAAAACTACTTCTACCACCACACCTTGCTTTGTGTGCAAACAATATTACGAAACAGTTGTGTTTGGCTTGACACCTAGACTAACTGCAGTGCGACTTCACTGAAGTTCACAAAGACAAACAGGCATAAGAAAAGCATCTCCTGGATCAAAAAATGTTTTCAGAAACAACACATTCATTTGCTCATTATTTCTCTGGAAACTTCTGAGTTTTGGATATTTCTGGATTTTTCAGTAGGCACAAAGTCCTTTCTCTAGTGAATAGGAAAAACATGTTTTACATTTGTCTTTTATGATGGCATTTTCTAGATACTCAGTGAAAGCCAACACTACAATACTGTATTATTGGACCTTCCCCTCAATTTTCAGTTGCCATACAGTCACATTTTAGCCAAGCAGTGTTGTTGTCTCCAGTGCTATATGGACTTTCCTGTACTATAAAACTCACAAGTGGAGGCCAGGCTGTGAGAGTCACCTTGAAATGTTTTGCTCCTTAAACATCCCATCTCTGCAGAGTGGATACACCCTCACAAGTGGATGCTGCCAGCCCGGATTTGGGGAAT
>NW_008238337.1:7307372-7319424 GCF_000691975.1 Corvus brachyrhynchos
GCAGGGTGGATCCCCCCCCAAAAGTGGATGCTGCCAGCCGGTATTGGGTAATTAACTGCAGTCTGGTAGAAAAATTGTATTAGCACAGCCAAGCCTCATATCAATCTACCAGGTCAGTGCAAATCTGCAATGCAGATGCAGAAGCCTATTTAGTCAGTTTGCTTAAGTATTTTAATTTCAATAACTGAAGTAACTCTACCAGTTCGCTGCTCAGCATCTTCCACACTGAGGCAAATTCTGCAAATTTGACCTTAACTCTTGGTCACTGAGTGCTCGGTGTTGAAATACCCCTGTTTGAAACAGGGACAGTGGTCGTGCCTGCAGTGTGTGCAGACTGCTCAGAGACTGACACACACCAACTAAATAAGCATAAAGAAACACAGTGCTGTGGGTATTATAACCATTAAGTGCTCCCTCATCTCCCACCACTACAGATATGTTAGAGGAAAATGGGTCGAGGAAAATGGGTCAAGGACACTTCAACTTTCAGATACTTGTTTAGATACCCGATCTCAATGTGGCTGAAAACTCTGGCCCCTCAAAGCTTTGGTAACCACTTGCTGCAACTCCACTGTGTCAGGCTCCAGGTCCACTCCATATTCATATATAAGCCAATTATAATGCGGACTTTGCAATTCATTGATAATATAAAACAGACTAAGAGACTAACACGTCTACCTAAGTATGCAGGAAGACAATTTTCCCCGGGTATAAGTGCATCCCTTCCTTCTGATCAAAGATCTGACAGGAACAGGACTGTAGTACAAGTACAGGAACCAAAAAACTACCTGCCAGCACAGCTGGAACTGAGCAACAACAGCTGGAGCCAGCCTTGACCCTGGTCAAAAGGACAGACAGAAGCCTCAAATCCTTCCCTTCTAGAGAAGAAGGGCAGCAGCACTGTCACCAACATCTTGCTGCACCAGCTGGCCCTGTCTACAGAGCAGCACACGGAAAGGAAAGCAGGACTTCTACAGCTTTCCCTAAAACATGCATTTGCATCAAGGAGTGAACTAGTTAAACCACTGTTCCATGCCAGCTGATAAATTCTGTCCAGAAACCAAGTAAGCATTTTGAAAAAGGTTTGATTACAGCTGCCTGGGGGCCTGGCAAGATGCAGGAAACTTATGTGACCCACTTATATTGCTCATCAGAAGCCTCTTCCTAGCAGACGGTGAGATGGTGCATGAGGACAGCCAGAGAAACTTCAGGGGAAAGCTCTGCACAGAAATATTCTGCAGTTAGCTGTCTCTGACGTTCATTACCATCACCATGTAGCATCACAACTCTTTTGGGCTTTTGACTACCAAGGATACTAAAGCTTCCTCATGCAATTCCTCTAACTTTTGATTTGAACTTGTTTCCTTCAGTGGAGCTTTCTCTTAACTCTGAAAAACTCTGCATACTAATAATGTGTCAGGAATACTCCCTGTGCATAAAGAATTTACATACTATGCAGCAAGAAACTTCTACAATTGTTTACTTCTGACCAGAAAGAAGGCTCAGAAAGAAGTCCCTGATGGCTTGTAAGTGGCAGCAATGGTAAAGTAGGAGTAAAATGCTGCAGCCATGAAAGAGAAAAATAATCTAGTTGAATCATGAAGTAGATGCTTGGAACATATGTCAAGGCCAGATCAAAACAGCCAATTGTTGCTATTATCTACTTAATCTTCTGTTGTGTGGAAAAGGGAGTTAGGAAATTCTTTTCAGCCAACGCGTCTGTCTAAGCCAATGCCCAAGGCAAATAATGCTCTAAACAATAAGGCATTTTGTTCAACTCTGCAATAAATATTAAATTTGCAAAGACAGCTGTTTGGTGGCTGTCTCCTCCTGCAATTTCCAGTCAATGCTTCATATTTACATAAATGGATAACCATACATAATCCCCCCACCCTCAAGTCTCAGCTCCTTGAGAGAGAAGGCAAAAGGGTAGAAATTGGGGCTTAGAAGTTTAATCCTTGAAACAAAAAATACACTGCTTCCTTGAGAGCTGCCACATGGTGTCTGTTTGAAAAAGTGACATTTGTGGATTTTTACTTTAAAGTTATTGAAATCTTTTCACAAGATTATCAAGCACAGAACAGTTTCATTACAGAAGGATCTCTAGCAGAAGAAGGAATTGACAGGAGCAGCTCCTGTAGCATGGGAACTCAGAACAACCACAGGTCAGGGCAGCAATCTTTAACCTTTGTTTTCAGGGGAGCCTGACCTTGACAAATTACCAGCAGCATCTGACTGTACCATGAAGTGGTCCCTGATCTTTTAGCAGCTGTATTATTCATACAGTAGATTAACATTATTGTTTGCCCTACCTATTGATTGTGAAAAGCTAATAAATCAACTTTGGCTGAAAAAAGTACATGCAAATCCATGCTATGATGCTGAAGATATTGGCACAACAAGTCAAATCAACCCAGAAACCTTAATCGAAAGGGACACTACCCTGAAAGTACACTTACCTTCCTCTAAACTCAGTAAAGTTCTATCATCTGGACAGGAGTATAGAAGTTTTAAAATACTTAATAACCCTCAAAATGCAAGGTTCTGGAAGCTCACAACTCTTTGCCAGGCAGTTATCCATTCTTGCACTCACACCAAACTCTACTAAACTTTCCATTCCAAGAGCACCGGAGTCCCTGGAATGAAGATGACTGAACATGGTTGTTTGCAGATACAGGAGCAGACAGACAGAGCCTCTCCACCATAAGCATTCCCACCCACGACCAGATTTCTGCATGATGGCTCAGAACATCGGGGATGCTCACTGCTGAAAACTCTGAGAATAAAGAAGTTTTGAATTTAACACCATCCTTCTGAAAAAAAAAGTATTTTTTTTTCTGTATGATTCAATGCAAGGCACAAGTCCTTGTGTTCAGTGGGATGAGTACAAATCTTTAACTTGATTTGGATCCTCTGCCATTTCCTTCTAAAAGCTAACTTGCATATGGCCACACTAAGGCTAAAATAAATACATTCTAATGTAACCACAGACCATCCATGGACTGAATCTACAGCACAAAAACTCAGGTGTCTGACATGCTCCTGAAACTGCAGATGCTTGAAATGTTAAAGGAGGAAAAGCACGTGAGCCCCAGTATAGCTCTTATACCCAGGTGCATCTTGCTTCCCCTTCCCTCCTTCTTCACCAGGCACATGGCCCATGCATTGACAAGAGTGTTTTCCCAGTTTGGTTTCCTGGGAGTCTCTACTGGCTGCACATCAAGCCAAATGTTCACTTTGCTACGAACATAGCCAGGGGGCTTAGAGATGCTCGCCAACCCTTGTTCAACCAGTGTTTCTGTTTTACAACATGTCATGCTTGGTGATATTGAAAGGAAAAGCCAATAAAAGGAAAAATTAATCTTGTGATTAAACAAAACACTTTGGATTGCTGGCTGCTGACACTGGCACCAAGCCACCTTCTTCGAGGACAGAACAGAACCTGTCTGCTGTCTTCACCAACAAAAGGATTTTTACAAAATAAGGGTGTCTTGCTATGAATGATCAAAATGAGCAGCTTGGCAAAAGGACCTGGCCAATCCTCAATTACAGCTTTGTTCTACCCACACTTAAAGATGGTATTGCCCAGTTCCAGAATGAGATTATATGATCCTGCTCTTGCAGAATTTCTGCATGCCATATAAGTCACATCTAAAATCACAAAATACAGAATTTATAGCAAATTTGTAAGAGAATAAGAGTTTGGAAATTTGTTTTTAAGGTAGTTGTATGTGTCAATGCAGTGTACAGTTTGGAAATCTGAATCCTCAGGGCTTGCTAAGCACCTGCTCCCTCAAAAGCAGGCTTATGTGCAATTGAAAGATTTGTGCTGGCCCTTTGGAAAGGGATTAATTCCTTTTCAACTATGCATATTTGCATAAGGTACTGTGCTAGTTATGCGTAAATTGTAGTTTTTGTCATCAGTTATACAATGTTCATTTTTATTCTGACAAATGCTAAAGTTTAATTTAAACACTGCTTAGTAGGTCTCAGGGAAATTCAGAAATGCATATATACTTACTTAATGAAATAAAAAGAGCTCATAAGCACAGTCAAATCAGAACATACTTCTGAGTGGCTTCTCACCATTGCTGTGCTAGAGGAATAGGACAGAAACTTCATACTATAAACAGCAGGGGCTGGGTCTGTTATTTGTAAATGGAACCCAATCCCCTTCCAGTCCTGCTCTCCCTATTTCCACACATTCTTCAGTTAACCATAAAATCTCATCACTTTATACATTAATATTCTCTTAAAGTTGAACAGCACAAGCACTGGACAGTCCTTCCTGGTCCAAAAGCTAATCCAAAGCAGGGCAATGAAGCTGGTGAAGGGTCTAGAGCTCAAGTCCTATGAGGAGTGGCTGAGGGAATTTGAGTTGTTTAGCCTCAGGAGGAAAGGAGGCTGAGAGGAGATCCTCAAGAAGAGGAAATGCCCTCAAGTTGCACCAGGGGAGGTTTAGGTTGGCTATTAGAAAACATTTCTTCATGGAAAGGGTTGTCAAACTTTGGAACAGGCTGCCCAGGACAGTGGCTGAGTCAGCATCCCTAGAGGCTTTTAAAAGCATAGATGTGGCACTCAGGGACATGGTTTAGTGGTGACTTGGCAGTGCTGGGTTAACAGCTGGACTCAATGAGCTGAAAGATCTTCCCAAATTCTATGATCTATGTTTCTATCTACGTCAAATCACGTGAGTGACCAATTAACACCACTACTAAAACCATCAACACCACCTTCACACAAAAGCATTTAAACTGTGATTAAATCCAACCCCCAAACACTGTACGACCTCTCACTTTTTATTTCAATACGGTTGCTGATGTTACAGTGTACCCATTAGTCCTGGCAGCACCAAGGCCCTTCAGTGGATCAGTGATGAATGTCACTTCTTATAATCCAGCTTTCTAAAAACCAGTTCCATCCAGCAGTACACATCTGTCTCCCAACAAATGTGATGACAGAGTTGCTTCCCAGTAATAAATGGTAAAGATACCACTGCTTCCTGAAACAAATACTATTTCTATGAAAACCTCTCAATTTGGTTTTTTTTATGATCTTCAGCCATTCCTTTACTCATCACAGGGGACACTGGAAAGTGTTACTGAGAGGCAAGTTTATGAAGACATAAATAATTCAATCAGAAGAAACTTTTGACCAAATCTTTGATGATGAATAGCAAAATATCACTTTCTGGAATCAGTGTGTCAAACTTCAAATGGTCGTGGCAGACAAAAATGGTTCTGAGACATAAATCCCATAATCTGACATGGAGTACAACCTGCCTGTGTGCTTCCCCTACTGAAGGAACTGTAAGAAGCTTTTATTCAGCTCACCAGGCAGAAAAAATCATGTGTCAGTAGAAAAGTTGTGCTACCTAATGCTATGAATCTATAAAGGTGATGAATAGCCCAAATGTTGATGCAGCTGGTGAGAAGATGCTGTCAGATCATTAAGCACAGCCAGGTGATTTGTCAGTGTTCAAAGACGCAGAATTTCCCATCTTCCACTTCCTCCCTCGGGCTCCTTGCACATGCACACATCCTCCAAAGCGATCTTTCATTACAGCCTGAAAATCATATTTTATCTCCTCTTCACCCTACTCACAAATCTGCCAGGTTTCCAGGGATGATTTTCAGCTCATTCTCTCCTTTCTGAGAGAGGCTGGGTCTGAGCACAAACCTTTATTAGCAAGTTTAGGCTAACACACTGCACCATGATTATCATGTCTACTGTTCTAAGGAAATTCTTTGCTGCTGCAGTAGCTGAATGCATGTGGGCTTTTTTTCCCCCTCTCTTGTGGCTATAGACAATAAGTACTGCTGATGTGTGCTTTTCACAGAGCAGCAGATTGATGTCAGATTAATTCTAAAACCTATTTTATCAGATTAGTTTGATTAGCTTGGATTTCACATCTGTTCTGTAAGATACACTAAAAATCTCTCTCCAGTTTAACTTCTGGGAGAAAAAGCAGTGAATTCACAAATGTATCCTAACAGAGACATAAAACTCCTCCTAAAGAAAAACCCAGAAGTGAGAGGCACCAAGGCAATGACAAATGGAAGGAGTAAAAGCACAGATAAGCATGAGGAAAGCTCCTCCATTAACACTCTACCATGACCACTTTGTTAAGCAGCATTGCAAGATCACACTGAACTTTTTTACTTATGTAAGCAGTCCTGCTTGGGCTAGAATGACTGAGCAACCTGGCAGGGATGTTCATGGTTTAGTCCCACAGACACAGGTAATTGGAGCATTCTTCATGTTGCTCACAGGGTGGATGCTCTTCTGACTTAACCATAATGCTGTAACTGAGACATCTCACTGGAGACAAGAGGAACAGACACAAATACAATGTGAGAAAAGGATCTTCAAAAACACTATACAGAGCAAGTATTTTTCACACTTGTGCAACTAAGATAATTTCTACTGGAAAAATCCACACCTGCTGCAGGCTAATATTTTGCATGTAGTGAACATAAACCTGAACATGGAGGTTTCAACTGTGACACACAGAAAAACAGACACCTTTACATTCTCAAAGCAAGCAAACTTTTGACTGGCTAGGGGAGAGTTGGAGACACAGGAACCTCATGTTTTGGTCTCAACTGACTGCCTTCCTGTAACTCAGCAGCAGCTCTGCACTGCATTAATCTTACTTTGCAAATGCTCCACAACATGGACTGGCTGGCCTTCAGGACAGTAAAAAAAAAACTCAAGTGGAAACTGCTTGTGTTTGCTCAACACTTCATTTTCAGGCCACTTGTCTTCTTGGTATTAACAATGCCATGGCAATTCTACTGTAGAACAAATTCCTTATAAATATGGATTTCCAAAACTGAAATGTGTAGGTAATAAAAACAGCAGAGACACAAACCCACAAGTAGGATCACGTTTAAGACTGGTTGCAAAATGTGACTTGACTGGCAACTCTTCTTAACATCTTTATAAATTTCATGTATAAGAAATATGCATTTAGACAAAACAGCAAATGACAAAAGTAGCATTTAAAGACTCAAATGAATGCAAGTCGCAGAAATGTAAATAGAATATTTTATTATTGCACTACATTTTCAGGCTGCATAAGTAAGTGTACATATATTGGTGGCTGTACTAAGTCACTGTGACAACTATGACTTTATTGTGGCAACAAAATGCCAAGAAATCCCCGGAGATTTAGCAATATTTTCTGACACCACAATCCTGCAGCTATCTCCACAAGCAATTACATGAAAATGCTGCACTGCCTCCTGCTACATTCCAGAGAGCTGTATCAGGCAATTCAGCCTGCCCAAGAAAAACACTGACGATGTACAGCCAGTGACTGACAGCTGCCAATCAGCTCTAACCCACCACGACCTCCTGAAATGGTTCAGATAGGCTGGCAAGAGAAATACTACATTGCATTACCCCTCAGATGTCAAGAACATCTTCCAAACAGGTTAGTCTTCCTGAAAAGGAAACCTATATTCTTCAAGGGGTAATAAAATAGAGTTGTGGAAGATGCCAGGTTGTTTTGCACTTTCTATGCCAACCCTCCCTGCCACCCTCACCACAGAGAGAGAACTGGGCTATGCTTTGGGGAGCGTGGCAGCAGCTACCAAGAATATCCAAAGGGGAGATGCTCCGCTGAGTCTAGTCAGGCATCCAGTCTGCTGCTATCAACTTCTTGCTCGGCTGGAGGAGAGGGAAGCTTGTAGCTGGCTGAGATGCACCAGTGCTGGCATAAAAAAAAGCCCTCGGAAGGGAACAGAAAGAATACAGACGCTTCCCAGGGAATAAGGCAAAAAACCCCAGTTAGAACTGACTGCCTTGGATTAAGCGTGTAAAGGAACAGTAAGTGAAAACAGAGGGAGATACTGGATGTAGAGGAGAGAGCAGCAAGGCAAAAGTACAGAAGACAGGAAGGAAAGCAAGAGTAAAGGAGGTGGCAGAAAGTGCTGCAAGAAAACACAGCAGTGTTTTCCACAGCAGTGACATACTGGAACCAGTGTGGGTAATTTTTGTTCCAGCAATGGCTTTGGGGAAGACAATTCTTCCACCTTCATTCCCTCTAGTATGGTGCTGCTCTATCAGGCACAGTAAAAATCTCTGCCTCAGAAGGACTACTGGCAACCAACTAAGCTTGTCCTTAGAAGGAAGCAGGGAGCTGAACATGGAAAGGCTTGGCATCACACAAGACAGGTCACTGAATGCTGCTAAGAAATCTTGCACGTCCTCAAGCTCAAAGCTACCAAGGGTACTTCCACAGTAAATTTACAGCATTTCAGTGGTCAAGTCAGAACCATGCAGCCTTTAGCTCTCACAGGTTATTCATACGAAAGATAATGACTAGTTGCAAATTTTGGCTTCTCTTTTTTGGGAAGAGTTTTCTTGCCTAGTTTTGGCTCTGTGTCCACTGTGAGCTGGGTTTAGCTTAAATAGTTGATAGCTCTGCTTTGTCATTCCAGAGCTGGAATACACAGATTTGCAGCTTGTATGTGTGTGACTGCCTCTTCCTCAGGTTGTTCAGACAATTCCTGTGTGTACCAAAGGACATGCTATGCAGGAATCTGACACACAGGAATTGGTTTTAACACATTATTCAGGATTATGTCTGTTTTTATCATGCTTTTCTATTACAAGCAAAATCACTTTCTGAAACTATTAAAGGACCTGGCATCAAATAAAGCAGAGCCTCAATTCCTGCCTGGAGGGTCCATGCTGCAGCATTTGTAGACTCAATCTAAAGGTAAAGTTTGCTGATAGACAGCCAGACTTTCAAACTTCGTTTGCTCAGGCTGTACCAGAAGCATCCACGCTAACACAATTCCAGCAAACATAGCAATCATTTGTTCTGCTTGACAAAGGTCACCAGACATCAGCTTGAATCTCCCACTGAAGTCCCTTTACCAAATTCTGCTTTCAGTGGCAGAACCAAAACTGGTTCACAATAAGCAGGGCCCCATTTTTATAATAAGCAGTCAGGAACATTATGCATTTTTTATACTCTGCAATTTTAAATTTACAGGGTATAATCCTGAAAACTAGGATTAAGTTTAATATGCTTTGAATTCACATGGTCTCATTACAGGATGAAATAATTCTAGACAGACTCTGCACAACTGCATGGTGAATGTACTCAGGGGCCCAGCATGTGACAACTACGCACGTAACTCAGCAATTCTGCCTGGAAAGGAGGGTTCGTATAATTTTACTCAAAGAACCTTTTGATTTCAGTCTTAAGTCTTTTGGCTAACTGATAAATTCTGAACACTAAAGTAGTCTGCCATTTAGCAACAACTCCCCCTAAAGCTATTAGACTTTATTCTGGGGCACAAAAAAGGTACACAGTTTTAAAGAACTTTAAGCTGCTCTCTTTTACTATAGCAAGGTATCAACTCGCTCTTACCTTGCAGTAGGATTTGCAAGGTAACAGCAGGTTGATACCTTGTCTAATTCACAAGTGCAGAGTTATGTGGCTTTTGTGTCTAATTTATACATGGACATTTCCAACTTTCAAAGGGGAAAATGTGATTTAAGTACAAGATTGTCTGCCAAATTCCTCAAACAATCACAGATGTTTCATACATGTCTGACTTAAGAGGGCTGACTGCTGAAACCTAGACTTATCCAAACCACTACAAATTCCTCTACAAGCCATTTGTCTAGAGGCAAACGACGAGATCTAGATTTATGGATCATGACACAAACTTACAAATCTTTACTCTTAGTTTACGATTTAAAAAACATTTAAATATGGAGTTTGTCAGTCGAAGTAGCTTTTGGTCCTTTAATCCTTAGTTCCAGCTTAATGGAGCAGAAGCAGCATTTGTGTTTCCCTGCCTTAATGTGCACTTAGTGGTTGTGTACAGTGCCAGTATCTGCAGCACGAATGCAAGTAACCAAACCTGCAGAATTCTGGAAACAGCAAAGATGAGGAACCTTTTCCCCCCAGCCTCACCAGCAGGAAGAAGAGCCTGCAGGGTTCCCTGCAGAAGGCACTGCTGCTGGCAAACCAACTATTGCCCCTCCGGCCTCCTGAGGAGGTTGCCTGGCATGGCAGGAGCAGAGAGGCTCCTGAAGATGCACCAGCCCAAAACACAGAGTCTGTGGTGTGTGTCAGTGTCACTCAGCTGAGGATGGGGTTTTGTTTCTCAAACAGCTTGTCTTGATGACTGTGGAACAACCCCAGAACTGCCTAACATTCAGTTTCTATTCTAGATTAAGTTGCCCTCAAGTTGCTGTTGCTTGACAATACCAAAAAAGAACCTGTCCTCAGTTTTATCTAATTTACCAAACTTCAGCAGTTTTGGGTGACTGAAGATACAATTTTCAATCTGTGACAAACAAATTTTTCAGTTAAGTTTTTTAACAAGCAAAAGAAAACCACTACTTGCCCAGTTAAAATCCAGTAACTTAATCTTTATGATACTAATGGTGATCATGTTTGGGGCCTAAAATTTGGCAGGGTGTTGCCACTGATTTCTTCAAACCAAAACTTTTAATCATATATTATCCCAATTTTTTAAATAGCTTTAGCTAGTTCAAAACACCATTTTTTCAGTGAATGAGCTATTCAAAAATCCTAATCAGGGACCCATTTTACTAGAAGCTGTATAAACACAGCTGCTAGAAAGGCTCTGGTACATATTGCAACAGAATGGTTTGAATTCTGTTTGGAGAACCTCACAGCGACAACTTAAACGTGTCAAACATGCTTCTGTGGCCCCCAAAAGTGATATTGTTTGATTAAAAATAAACCACAACAAGCGAAATGTAATACTCAAATGCAAAGAGCAGAAGGTGGAGCCAGAGCAACCATGATGCAAATTTATGAGAATTTGCTCTTGAGGAGCAACACCCATGAGTGAAAGAGGAGGAGGAGATGAGGAGGAAAGACAACTCTGAGGAAAGAGAAGTGAAAAAAACCTGAGGCAAAACCAGAGCCAAGGAGGCCACCTGAGAGTTGCTCTGCCTGTGAGAGCACTGCCAGCCCTCGCCATTGAAGCATCTGAGGAACCACTAATTCTGAAGGGAGGCTTCCAGGATTTAGCACTAACATGTGAAAGACTCTTCAAATTGTATTCTGCTTCACTCAGGTAATTTTCTTTCAAAACAATTCACTGCTTTCAGGGTTCAGGAAAAATCCATTGTGGAGCCAAAACCAGATGGGAAAATGTTTAATAACGTGCAGAGTACTCAGTGCCAGGAGAAAGCCCAAACGCAGCTATTTGGAGACAAGGCTCATGAGGCTGCAGGTGGAAAACAGTGAGAGGGCTGGTCCAGGTAGCTGCTTCCACAGGCTCTTCTGGATGCTGCAAAAAAAGATCAAATACAGGTTATACACACTTTGCAGTGGTTTTAGTGAGTGGGGTGGGGAATGGGAAGGTTATTTGGTTTATTTGCTTGGTGCTGAAATAGCTCTCAGTTGCAGCTACAGAGAGCTATAATCCCTGCAATCATTTCATTGTGTCACAGAAACATATATTTGAGATAGTCTGGCTGGGATTTATTCAGTACATATAACAGCAGCAAGGAGTTTTCAAAAAAGGGTCTGTGGTTGGATTGATGGACATGTAATCACTTTGGAAGGCAAGATGAATCACTCAAACTAGTAGTGTAAAGCAAAAATACACACTGAATTCCCCTCAGCCAAGGAAACAAAAGAATAATTTATCACATTCTACATGAACTGGGGGGAAAAAAGGACCAGAAAATTTTCCAAGACAACTGACTTCAAAGAGTGTTTGAATTTCATATTCAAAGGATTTCTAGGAAGAATCTTTTTGGAATGGATGTGAAATTTGTAATAACTCACTACACAGCTTACCTTCTTGCTGGTACTTGAATTCTCATTCCTAGGAAAAAAGAGGAACATATCAGTGTTGCATCACCAGGCTGAAGCTGGGGGTGTTCTTAAGAGAATTTTCAAAAATATCTACTTACCAAACTCTGTGCCTCTCAGGTGAGGAAGGTCCCTGTAACTTGGATTCTTTTGACCATCTTCAATTAAAAAAAAAAAAAAGAAAAAAAAGAAAAAAAAAAAAAGAGGGGGGGTCCATTACAAGATCGC
>NW_008238337.1:7319648-7337105 GCF_000691975.1 Corvus brachyrhynchos
AAAAAAAAAAAGAAAAAAAAGAAAAAAAAAAAAAGAGGGGGGCTGCATTCTCAGATTGCAAATGCTGGAGTTACCCAACCTGAACAATCAGTGTTGACTGCTGCAGATTAAATTCGCTGTGGCAAAGTAAATCATGTTGCATAGCAGATGACTTAAATCTCTTCTCAGGCCCACCCATACTACACAAAGAGAAGGCTGCATTCAATTCAGTAACCAGGCTGGGTTGCCTGAGCCTTTCCTTCTGCCTGTTCCTTAAACTTACCATTTCTTTTGACTGGACAATTTTCTACAGAATAAATGGTTCCTTCCAAAAATCCCATTATAGACTATGGATTTTTCCCCCCAGATTCTAGTTCCACTGAAGTCCAAGTCTTCTCTTGGGCTTTCCCTGCTGGCAAGGCAACAGATCATTGCTATCCTTTGGATTGTTCTTGCTTGCTTGTTAATAGGAAGTGGTCTGGACTTCCTAATAGACCGCACCTGTGAGAGATTTGACCAAGCAGCAAAATCACTCCCAAGAAAACAGTTTTTAACCACAGTACTTAATAATGATCTTTGGGATGTACTGCCTGAACTGTGGATTTTAGCATGTTGACTCACAAAATGTTTCCATGAAATGGAGCTTTTGGTCTCATTATGAGGATACTTCTTGCTGGGAAAAATCTTGATGCTCATTTTCTTTATGCAGATTGCTGATTTGGGGAGGGAGATGGGAATAGCCAAGGAGAATACCAGGGGTCAAATCAAGGACAGGAGACAGGCCACTTGGTAGGGTAACTATAGATCCCTGTATTTTTCTGCAGGATATGATCTGGACATCAGGCATTGCATTAAGAAATACGACACAAAAGCCACAAACTGTGTATCGTGTTTAATTCTGGCAACCTAAGTGAGCTACGAAGTCCAGGCCCAGTAGGAGGAAACCTATACAATATGTTTGACATATGTTTGTTCTTATACAGCCCCTCCCTGTAACTTCACCCACAGACTCCAGTGTTTGAGTGCATGGCTCACTGTACGAGTTCAGTTTTGGAAGGTATTTACAATCCTGACAGAGGATCTTATTTCTACCACAACAGTTACCCAGATTCTCTGACAGGACACTGGACAAGTTGATTTCAGGCATAAATTGACTACAGGAGAGTTCAGTGTGTTTATTTTGCAGCTTTATGAAGAAAATACTGATGGATTTTCGATGCCTTATCACATCTCTTCCATGGCCATGTGGTTGACATTACTTTGGACCTTTAAGCAAAGAAAACTTTCAACTCTATTAATAGATATTAACCAAGAAATGTTTTTTGGTGACCTCACAGGACGGCTTACCTGTCAACTAAATGTCTGTAATTACTGATAAATTCTTATCTGGGGTTGAACATAATTAAGATTTCTGTTGATTATCCAAAGCCCTGGAGACTTCTTAACTTTGCACACTGATTTATGTCAGTGTCCAGCTACTGACATAAATCAGTTTTCTTGAGCCTATAAGGAAATCCTTCTGGGATAGGTGTTAAGTTGGTCAGAAGTGTTTGATCACAGCTGTGAAAGTTGAGGACTTCTGCCTTCCCCAGTGCAGTAAAATACAGTCTAAATTCAAGTTTCTATACTTGCTGTGACAATTTGTCCTTTCTATACATTTTTTCTCACTAGCAGAGTCTTTGCATGCCTTCTCAATCTCTGCTGAGATTAAGCTGCTATACTTTAACAGATAATACAAGCAATATTCAAGCCAGTAGCTCAGATATGATGGGACTGCTTTGCTAACAGGATTTTTCAGGAGGATAATGGAGATATTTGTTCCAATCTCTAACTCTAAAAGTTAAAACCTACAAGTTAAAACTTTAACTTCTCTGACTCTCAGCCACTGACAGCATACCCAAAGGTGCACAGTATGATCCTACAAGTGGAGAAGATAAAACTGTGGCCATAGCCAAGTGCCTTTCCATTTTCATAAAATGGACAGAATCTTGTCTGATTGATTTTTTAAAAACTGACCTAAGGAATTAGCTAAAAGATTAAGTTATACTACTTCTGAAGTACAAGAGTGAAATTACAGGTGTGACATAGACTGTGTCGAGTTTTGATTTTTCCTTTATTTAAATTCTCTTGCCAAATATAATTAAAACATGTTTAGGTTGCACTTACCTTTTTTTCATAGTAGCAGAATACAAACACAAATGTAAATCACCTCACAGTTCTCACTATTATCTTAAGCTGGAGCTTAAAACCTTCTTTCTAATGTACACCTTTGATTATCTTAGGTTTTGATTATTAACAGCAATTATTTTTGGAGAAGTAAATGTTTATGCCCAAATTAAAAAGACAAAAAAGGTTGCAACTAAACATACTGCTTTTCTCAGTAATCAAATTCTCCCCATCAAAACTAGACTGACTCTCAAATGAATGACCTCTACATTGAGACTCCAGCAATAACCAGAGATTACAACTGACATTGTCAGTTTTCCATTGTCACAGCACAGAAAGTGCCAAGTTTCAAGACTTATTTACCACCTGGTTTCACAAACAGAGAAGGGATGCACTGAGGATATTAAAATATTTATCAAGTATGAAGGTAATAGGAATAAATCTTCTTAAAATGTTATAGGCCAGCTCCCACAGCTGGGATTTAGCTTTTATGTTGAAAGACCTTGGTTCAAACCCAGAAACTCTTTTGGGGTCACAGCATAAATGCTTGAAGTTTCCAAAGATAAGTAAAAGATCAGGTTCATGGTCTGTTCTCCTTAATAAATAACAGTAATAATATGAATCATTCTCCATTTTCTGAGTCAAAGCTTCCCAGAATCATTCCAAACTTCCCCCCTCCAGCCTTATTTTCTCATAGAAATCCCTAGTAAAGTAAAATGAGGAAATTCAGTGCTTGTTTGCAAGAAGTATTCCCTCCCACAGAGCAAGCATTTTTCCACCCTTGGAATAACAGTTTCCCAAAATGGGGCACTGCATTAAATCAATATCCCTGTACATGAACAGGCAGAGACATGATTTCCCCTTGTTTCTTGAGGGCAGGGCAGCCCCCAGTGTGATATAAAAGCCTGACCCACCAGGTGTCTATTCACAGCTCAGGATCACCCCAGGTATCTGGTGACAGAACTGCCGGAGCTGTGCTGCTCTCTGCCAGGGAATTGTGCAGGCCAATTCCCTGCCAAGTCTGCTCCACACAGGCACACACAGTCAGTCTCCTGGGAAACCTCTTTCTGCTTCAGTTCTGATAGCATTTGAAACTCTTAATGGAGTATTTGACTCATTCTTAACATAATCAGATCAATCAGATGAAGATGTAGAAAATGGTTACCAAAAATTATTAATTTCAGTGTTTTCTCTGGCAGAAACAAAAATAAGTTCTGGTAAGGCTGAAGATGTCAGGGAAGAACATCCCCAAAGGATGAGAGAGAAACTGGAGTCACAAAGGCAAACACATGGTAGAGAATCAGAAAATCCTCCACTGGGTTCCAACTCCTAAATTAACAGTATATTCTGACGCACGCTGGGGAGAGACAGCAGTGAAACAATCTGGTTGTTCCTTTTATGAGATGAAAACAATCTCTTCTCCTTGCTCAACCTTTTACAATAATCCCATGAGAAATTGCTCCAGCCAGGCACACATGGAGCCAACACACCCACCCAGCCAGGCTACACAGGGAACGTTTTCCCCACCACCAATCTCCTGTGTCCAAAGGGTCAGCCCACAACCTCCCAGCTCTTTCAGGGACTGGAGTGCGTGTGGAAGGCACAACTGTCAGGCCTCCAAACCCACCTGTAGGACTCCATGGCTTGTGGAAGGGAAGGAAGGTTATCTTTTGACAGTAGAAAAGTAATGCAAACTTTAATTGCTATATAGCCAGTGCCTAGCACATGTGAGCAGGGATGATAAGGAAAATACCTATAAGCAGTTCAAATTGGGTTTTAAAGAGAAAGGGCTTAATCCATTTCTAATTAAGTCACATGAAGTAGTGAATTGACACTCTAAGTGAATGTATGCAAAAACAGCTGAGAAGAGAAGGTGGGTAACTCCTCTCAGCACAAGTTAGCTCACTTCTGCAATCTATAACTCATCTACGGACAGCATTCACTGTGCCAAAACTCCACGTGGCCACTTTGAACTGGAAAAGAAGCCAAAAGCAGAGGACAGTCATCCAAAGGGAACACAAAAGCAGATTCCAGCAGCTTTGCTTACGGGCTCTATTCACGCTGGTTAACCCCACACAATGCAGCCTGGCAGCCCTTGCCTGACCAAATTAGCAGCGTGTCCCTAATGAGCCTGACAGCTCAGGATGCTGCCATTAACCAAGCAGTTGATGAGACTTCCCTGCTGCCTGCCCCAGTGACAGATATCCCTCTCACACACGGCCACTTCTTTACGGGCAGGCTGGTGACCTGTTACAGAGGGTTGTGATTTTAGTTTTTTACAGTGGTATTTTCCGTTTTCAGATAACTACACCCTTAAGCCAAAGAGCAGAGAAAGAACACAAATCTTCCTAGGTTTGCTGAAATGACTTCTGCCCATAAAACTGTGCTCAATAAAAAGGTACAGAAAGGAAATACCCCTGCATTAATCTCCACTCAGACACTGCTCAGCCAGCAGCTGTCCAGGACTCTGGCAGCCAAGCACCATCATGTCCTTCCTCAGGCAAGCAGCACTGTCACTTGGTCTGATGTTTTTTGCAAGGACCTCCATCCCTCCACCCACTCCAGTTCCAATCTCCAATGTCAGACACTAAACATAAAGAGCCTTCTTACAAGCATTCCCAACCAAAAAGGAACTAATTGGTAGACCTGAGCTTCTTGACCTTGAATTTTTTGATGGACACATGATTCAAGATGGGCTAGCACCACACTACTGAACTTCAAATCGGAGCTTTGAAGAGGCTTGGATAGAGTTGCTCATATATTTAATTACAAAGTTTATTCTCCTGATATATGATGTAATTTAGATTCAGAATTCTGTGGTCTACTTCTATTTATCTCTTTCCTCACTAGTGTGTGTCCAAGGGCTCTCACAAGCAAAATTTTCATAAAAACAGAACAATCAGCCTAAAGGACACTTCAAGATCAACTCTTACAAAGCTCCGTAAGTGTGTACAATGCAAATGTAGCATGGGAAGCTTTTTTCTCTAAATTAGAATTCAGCTGGGTTGATCTCTAAAGCAGTTCAGATAGAGAGTGTAACCCTGAGGTTTTTACTAGGCTTCATCCTACAGCTGGCTCTTTCACTGAAAGATGGAGTGTTATGATACTGCACTGCAAATTCAAAAGCAGGATACAGGGCATAAGATACGCATTCAAAGCGCCTGCAAGAATCAGACATAAAAGACACAGAGCACATTGCTGCTTTCAGAGATGTGAAAGATGATGATGATATT
Organism: Corvus brachyrhynchos; assembly: GCF_000691975.1. Taxonomy (NCBI): domain Eukaryota; kingdom Metazoa; phylum Chordata; class Aves; order Passeriformes; family Corvidae; genus Corvus; species Corvus brachyrhynchos. The sequence continues at coordinate 7,325,027 of NW_008238337.1, forward strand.
TGTTCTATGTTAGATTAAAATCTTCCAATATCATGTTAGCAGCCACAAGACTTGTGAATGCTGTAATGACACTTCACTCACACTCCACACTTGGGTAGGCAATTGCCATAGTAAGGAGACCTCAGCTATCCCAAACTGCAGCCTCTTTAACGTGGATTAGTTAAGCTGCTTTCCAGCCTGTGGTTCTCTCCTTATTATTCAAGCACAGACAGGAGGAAGGTGCACAATTTCAAGCAGGATGGAAGTTGAAATAGCTCACTGAAATCCATAGTGACCCTTGGTCATCAGAACAGGGCCTGCACATCTGTGTGAAACATGGGCTCCAATATGTCAAAGCCAAAGTTTCCAGCTCTCAGGGCTTTGTTTTCCAAGAAACAAAGTTCACTGATAACAATTGCTTCTCCAGACCACGACTGTCTTTCATTCTCAAATCCTTGTTTCATCTCACTAACAAAGCAAACAGTACTTAAGCAGCCTAGAGATGTCACGCACAGACAGTTAAGCAGTCTCATAGAGCCATTTTACATTTTAAAAAGCACTTATATTTTTGCATGTCTAAATGTTATGACTTACATTAAAAAAATTAAGTCAATCAACATTTCTATCTGTTAACACTACCAAAAGTTTTTAAAATTTTACATAGGATATTTTTTCTTAAATTCCTTTGAGCAGCAAGTTTCAAAACTAATCTGCAGTGGAATTCTGGGTGGAAAAAATTCTGAACAGAAGACATTTTGCAATTTGCCCCAACACTGACAAAACTGTGACAAAAGCAAAGCACGCAACTTGCTGTGTCCAAATGATACTTCTGTTAAGCTTTTTTGCACACTTAAATAAGATGCTGTGACAAAAGTTGTATAAAAAAAAGAATCTCCTGATACATAAATCCTAAGTAATACCAAAAATAAGGAAATACTCCTTCAAGGTAGAGCTCTTAAAAAAACTCAAGCAAACCCTTCAGTTTCACTTATACAGGAGCTTTCTAAAAAGGAAATATTACTGAAGAATCTTATTTCTTCTAAACTGATCTGCAATTAAAGCAAAACAATTTTAAAAACCCCTCAAATGCCAACAAAAAAGCCCTCTAAATCACTTTTGTGACCCTCTTGCGCTGCTGGCTCTTCAGAGGGAAGACTCCAAACTAAACAAATCCATGAAGGCAGCAGCACACATTGGTTTCAACTGGTTTTGAAGTCTCACCTGCTTTTCTACCAAATAAAAAAGTACCCTTTATTGCTTAAGCCAACTGAACAATAGTTTGCTATCACACAAGCTCAGACACCTTACAAATATTACACTAATAATTCGAGTCGTAATTTTAGGAGTTAATTTCTCAGCCCTATTGCTTGGGGGAGGAAAAATGGGCAAAAGAAACCTCCAAAGCATAGGTAATACTAGCAACAAAGATCTTTGGATTCAGATTTCTCTGAGATTGGCAAAAGTGTATGTGAGGCACTAACCTAATCTTACTCTTGCTGGTTCAATGCCATTGCTCAGCCTTGTTTTCTTCATCTTGCAGGGCAAGATGGTATTGGAGGAGACACAGACTTTTGTCTCAAATCTGCCGCTGTGGACTTCAGCCCAGAAAGAAGTTCTAGAGGGGAGACAGAGAAGATACATCCCACATGACATAACCCAACACCACGCAAAATGAAACCTTACTTAAGAGAGAAAAATGCAGATAGGAAGATGACTTGTTTAGCTCATCTGGTTTGTTTTCAGAGCAAAGCTTGCTTTAATTCCTGTCCATTTTACTAATTATTACAAAGTGTATGTCTGTGCTCAGTGTTGCTAATCAGAGTGTGCAGAAACAATACCCTCTCTGCACTTAGTGCCAAATTTAGAGGTCTGCTGTCCACTCCATAAAGTTTAGGGTTTCTATGAATAAGCTTAATTAAGTCTTGGAGAATATCCAGGCTTCAGGACATAATTCCCACACAGAGCCTTTGAAGCAAGATTTCAGCATCATTCCTCCAGGAGATGAATGGATTAGAGTGATATGGCATCATATTGTTTTCCCCTTTAACCTGAGACTGCTTAAAATGGAACATTGTTATTGAGCAGGAACCAGCTCTTCCTCTACGTATTTTGTGTATTGAACTGATGCCTTGAAGTGGCTACCTGAAAACAGAGGCTAGACAAAGTTAAGAGAATAACAGCAGGTATTTATTTGAAGGGCCATCAAAGGTACACCTTGGGAGTCAAAAGCCTCCGAGGGGCTCCACCCAAGATGGATGCTGGGTCACACACAGTGGTACTTCACACTTTTATAAGTTTGGTCTAGTTGCATATCAGGGTTAATTTTCCAATTATCATTTCAGTTAATGATGTAATTACCCCAAGTTTGCCCCTCCTCTCAAAGGCTTTAGTTTACATATTTTGGGGCCTGGGACAACAAGGTGTTCTTGAAGTGCAAACCTAGAGAGGGTTTATTATGTCTGACCAGCATGAGAGAATAGTAGTTAACAGGCCACACAAAACTTCAGTTACACACTAGGCAGTACAGGATTTAAAAAATATAAAAGTTAAAACCTAAGGCATCAATGTCCTGGAATTTATCCCGATCGAACATAAGAAAGTATCCAGAAATAAAACTAGGAAAAGAGTATATGAGCAGCCCCAGGCTGAAATGAATAGCACCTTACCCTTGTTTTTTAAAAATTCATCCCATGTACCACCAAACTGCTGGAAAAACTCTTTCTTCCCAAGCCCTCACTTCTCCCTATCTCATCACAGGTTCCCATTCAAAGCCAGTGACTCAACACCTCAACAGGGAAAACAGTCCAGGCTGAAATTTATACTCAACAGGATGGGAGAATGTTAAGCTCATTTCAAGGAGGAAGGAAGGAAAAGCCATTAGCAGTCAGAAAGGAAGCACGTTTCAATAAGACTCTTTTGTACTTAGAAAAGAGAAAGCAAACTGAGAAAAGTTCTCTCCACTACACAGTTGTGCTTACATGGGCTTCTTGCTTGGAAAAATCTTTGATTTTGGCAAAAATCACACAAAAGAAGAAAAAAACCTAAACTGCTTAAGAAAAGAAACCTTCTAAATAACAATAACACAGATCTGTTCTGGAAAAGATTTAAATATTTGCACTTCTAAGTAAATAGGAGGAGTCAAGGCCTGTAGGTGCCAGATAAATAACACACACTGAGTCATTTTTCACAGGAGCAGTGACTGACTGTCAGACTGGCTATGGGTGAGTGGCTGGGCACACACCAGGGACACGGTGCTGGACCTTCTCTTCTGTCTCACGAAGAACATGAGAAACACCGCTCCAGCATATCCCAGAGGTTTCTCTGGTTGCCTCTGTGAGCCCACCAATGTACAAGAACTCTTTATCATGCAACTGTCCACTCCGAAATGGAGAATTCAGCAGGGACACAGAGCAAGGAAGTGCTGCTGGAAAGGAGGTAAGGGTGAGCTCCCCAGTACAGGGCCTGCAGCACACTCCAGAAATGTAAGACTTGGAAACATAAATAAGTCTTTGATGCACTTTTCTTCTTCTACTATAGTGAGCAAATCCTGGACACAGGCAAGTGTACAGCGCTGGGAGAAATGCCAGGCAGTTCCTCCCTGAAATGGCATCTCCCTGAGCTGCAGGAGCTGTGGGACTATTGCATCCACTGGCACAGAGCAGAGCCCTGTGCAGAACAGCAGAACAGCAAGGCGTTCCTGCTTGCAGCACATGCCTGGGTAGTTTTTCCAGAGAAGTTGCAGCTCCTCCTGCAGCTGTGCCCGTCCATCTGTTTCCTGCTTTTGATGAAAACTCTGCAGCTTGGCTAGACTGGGTTTGAGCCTTAACAGGGACTGTTTTACTTTCCTCCAACCCTCTCCAGTGGAAATTAGATGTGTAAGCACGGCTATCTCTCAAGATCACAGAAGACAAAGTATTATGGGTTATCATATTAGCTCCCTTCCATCTGACAACTCCAAGAATAGGCACACTGTGTACCTGTCACTGCTTGTCCCCATCGAACAAAGCCACAGTACTTTATGCTTTCATTGACAAGTTTAGGCCAAGAAGAGTAAGTCCAAAGCACCCCTGACCCAGGCATTCCCAAATCACCCAATGGTGGGTGGCACCAACTCCAGCCCAGAGCACCTCTGAGCGCACTGCAGGCATGGCTTGGCCACGGTTTGTGCCACCACACATAATGTGCTCTTCAGACAAGGGCAATAGAACAATAGAAGATTTGTGAGATAATGTACTGGAGCAAAAATGAGTACTTAACATTTTGAAAAATACAAGGGCCTGACAGGGCCAAGCAGAGGCACACACTGAACAAAACCTTTCAGAGGCAGACTGGAGCTGCCCACATGTTAGCAGCTACCGGCCTCCGACTACCATGAACTGAGGCTCGATTGTGTAACACAGATCAGAGGCTTTCACCAGAAGTCTGGCAAACTGAAAAGCTCTCTCAAGTTTTCAACAGTGGGGCTGTTAGCAGGAAGCACAGCTCATATGACCCTCACAGCCTTCCCAGGAAGAAAAGCAACAGCCTACAAATGCAATGGAGAGTTGGGATCACCACTGCTGTGATGGCAAAACAGATCCTAATAACATCTGCTGCCCTTCGCTTTATTGGAGGAGGCTTTTCCTCTGCATATTTCAACTCTCTGCTTTAGCTGAATAGTTTTTGACTACAGAAGGCATTCTTAACTTATTTAGCTTTATTACAACACTTAGACTAAGAGTCCATTATTCTTCAGTTATGCCCAAAACATAATATTGCTTGAGCTCAGGAAGGCCAATTCCCTTCCCAGGCCTGTTCCGAGTAGCTGTGGTGTGGACTGCTGCCCAGGACCTGCTGGTGACAAAGGAGCCACACGCTCACCTGAGCAGACTGTTCCTCCCAACTTGGGGACCAGCACAGCTTCTCCATGGAGACACCTGGGGCTGGATCTCCTGACTCATCCACATGAGGAGCCAAGTGCTGGCAGACCCAGCCCTGGCACGAGCTGTGCTGCCAGGGCACTCTCTGCACCATGCTCCGTGATCCTTGCCTGACACTGCACAGAAGACACCACTGCTGATTTAAGAGCACTCTGGACTGCAGTTGTAGGAATCAGGGACAGTATCTTGGCCAAGCATCTCATCTGGATTGTTCCAACACTCCTTTTCAGGCAACTGCTACTGGCTACTATCACAGATGGGATATAGGGCTAGGTGGACCCAGCACAGCTGAAGTCATAGTTACAAAAGAGCACTGCAAGAGGAAATACACATCAACACAGATTAAGTTTTTTAGGTATCATACTGGGAATAATTTGGCCTGCAGAACTTTGGCAACAAGGGTAGAGTCGCATGCTGTGACTTCCAGATCTGCATGCCTGACAGAGCTCCTCAGTTGAATAGCAATTTCTCATCAAGAGCCTCTCTGGTCATTCACTGTGAAATATTCTGTTCAGAAGAAAAACTATTTTCAAGTTAAAGAAGGGGGTTTTAATTTTAAATTGTTTTTCAACCTATTGCTTTTTGGCCTGAAGCCAGTAGACAAAATTCCATTTATATTTATAGATCAGATTACCTCCTCATCATTCACACATCCATCTGTTTAAAAGGTGCACTTTTCATTTATACCTTCCTAGGAAAAAAAAACCCAAACAAACCCCAAGCCTTTTAATTTCTTCAAAGCCTTTCAATGACTATAATTGAAATTAACAGCACCCACTTGTGCTTAACTTCATTTCATTGCTATTTGTCACATAAGCCTCCATTCTGTAACTACAATAACTTAGACAATAGTAAAGAATTGGACAGAAACCTGTAGAAATATGAACAAGCCTGTAGAAATATGAATAAACCTGAGGTGGGTTTGGGCCATCTGATTCTGAATGGATGGAAGATGGAGCTCCTGCCTGCAGCTGCTATGTGCCAACACCCTGCATGCTTCCCACGCTGCCACAGCTTAACACCACGCCACAGGCTGTAAAACCCAAACTACGAAAAAAGGAACAGGCCAACACACTCCTGTACAACTAACAATCATTTTTAACAAACGCTACCTTGGATGGATGCTACAATCAGTGAGTTTTAAGATTTGGGTTTGTTTTTAGGGTTTTTTTTAGTAAAAGCTTGTCATTTGCCTCACAGATATATATGTAATGCAGGTTCACGTCACAGATCACAAAAAATGTTTGGCTAGTTCTCTATTCAGGTGTACTCACAAACAAGAGCAGTATATCAGTATCTCTTCACATAATCCTTCCCCACTGCAGTTATCTCAAGATAGTTCAACCTGCAGAAATTCAAACTTTAGTATCTGCTGCTACAGTAAGCAGGAGGGAACCATGTCTGAAAAGGAAATGTTGATTTCCAAAGCCATTCATGCTTTGGCTCAGATTTCGGCAGTGGCAGTTTAAGTGCTGGCCGAAATGCTCCCCTGCTTCAGCCCTGGCACAGCCCCACAGAGCAGAACAGCCCTGAGCCAAATACCTGAGAGCCAGTTTCCCACTACAGCTCTTCCCAGAGCTACTGTCATTCCCCCTTACCCAGTCAGATTAAAAGATAGTAACACTGATATAAAGGAAAATATTTACTTAATGCTGCAATCTTCTCAACAACGATTGTTCTGGAACGAGCAGTGATAACAATGCCTCGATCGCTGCGAGCAAATGCCTGCTTTGCAGAGCGGCCTTGGAAGCCACACCTGCAGCGCTGAGCACACCTGCCAGCAGCTGCAGATGCTTAGTCACCTCAGCACAGCAAACAACCCAGCAGCCTCGTCTGTGCCTGCCACTGATTTCATTTGCAAAGTTACAGATGTGCCTACTCAAAAGCACCCTTTACAGGCAGCTCCTCACAACATTAAAGCCCCTTTACACCTTCTGAACAATTCTAGCTGCCTGTACAGCAGGGATGTTATTTGTTATCCTATCCTTAGGGATTACAGTTGAATTACTTTGCTGTGTATTATCCTCTACCCAAATATTCAAAAATCATGCTGACTGCTTGTCTGTGCAGGAAGTAAGAGTTTCAGCTATATCAAAGGGGAGGAAAAATCCAAGCTGTGTCTACAGTGAACCTCCTCTAACATCCCTCCCCCCACCTGGTACTGTGCAATTTCAATGTCAGCACTACTGTAGTTCAGCCAGACTGCCAAAGCCTACTTAAAAACTGAGCAACGGAGATTAGAGATGGAGTGGCTCAAAAACGAAGTTAAGCAAAACCTTTATACATTTATCATAAAATGATAGGCTTCATAGTCCATGAGGATATTACTTGGAAAACAATCTGCAACTGTGATGAATTTCCTTAAGCTTCTGCAGGCACAGGTCTGTACAGAATGGGATTAATTCAAAAGCTTATCAGCAAAAATTCATATGGCCCAGTTAATGGATCCCGCTTTACAGGGTTAAAATTTAGGCTATCTGGTATACTATGGAGGAAAACATTGTTTTTATAACCACACTTTTGATTCTCAGAGCACAATACTGCCCTTGAGCAGGTTTGCTATTTCATTGTTAATAATGAAACCCTAAAGGAAAAGCTCAAAGGAACTAAAAGGAAGAAGAAGAAATCTCAAACTGTTTTTTGTATTTAAGTCTTCTGCTGACATTCCCATTTCCCCAAAATAAATATTTATTACACTCCTTAAGCAAAATAAGATTTAATCCATGGTTCAGTTTTGAGATAATACTGAGCATACTATGGGTTTTAGTTCCAGCCTTGTTTCCTAGAGGCATAAGCCGTAGGTGAAAACACCCTGAACAAGTGTTTCTTTTGCTGCTGATGTGAAAAATAAAAGCTTGGGCATCCTGGGGGACTTTTTTCAAGTGCAGTGAGCCACATGCCTGTCTCTACAGTGATATGACAGCAGCGGCCTCTCCCATCACTCAGAGAGGCAGATCCATGAAGCAGCAGCATGTGCTCATGGGCCATCAGTTGGATTAATCCTGCTGTGAGCAGATGGCTCTCCCTCACCTTACAGCATGGAGGCTGTGATAAAGACATCAGTCATGGATAATTCCAAGTTATCAGAAGCTCCATCAGAAGCATGTAAAGGGTGGTGACTGCACACCAGCTGGCTTCAGGAAGTGGGTTTTGACTTGAGTTTGCACTATTTTGATTTAAACCAGCCTTTTCCAATTCTGCAGAAGGCTAGCAAGATTAGTAAAGGTAGATTAAGATTAGTAAGGATGGATTTACGCGAAACTAAAATAGACTTGATTTTAAACTCCATTATGTTCTTCCCACCGTGTAAAAGATTCTTCTTTTGAAATTACAGTATAGTGATATAAATTTGCAAAGACGGAAGCCCTTGAATGTTCTGAAGCTTCCTCAATATTATCTTTCAAGCAGAAAAGTTATCTCATCAAATGAATTCTACTTCTCCCAAACTCTCAGTGTGTGATGTTAATGATGGGATCCTCTTCCCAAGATACTGGGTCCTGTGAAGCTACTGCAACAGCCACCAAACTTGAGAATCTAAAGCAAGAGATCAAGCTGAAATCTGCAGTAGCCCCAGTTTAAGTTTTGAGTACAAGGCCAGGCCAGTTTCTCCACTCAAAAAGTTCAAAGATTTAAGAAATGCATTTTAAGTGTAGCTAAACTGTGATGAGCATTCCTATCTGGGAACATTTATTAACATCATCTCTTTCCACTGAAGAAAACACAAGAAGAAACTAGATTTGTGAATCAAAGTATAAACAATGACATCAAGTACAAACACTGTAGTTCCCAGAGATGCTGACCTCTGACAGGCACTTGGAACACAGAAGCACAATTACAAGAGTCACCAATGTCTTGATGGAAGCCAGCAGCCTGTGATCTATTTGAAACACTTTCCTCACCCAGCGCTTAATATATCAGCTCCAAATTTTCCAGTCTGTGTGCAGTTTTTAACAGCTTTAACTGATACTCAGCCTGTAATGAGTTCATTTTTAAATGTACATCTCACTGGATGCAATTCTCCACGGTTCCCAGAAGAAATGACTGCTAACTTCACACCTTGGCCACTGGGGCCTTGTTTGCCCAAAACCAGTGCTGGAGTGGTTGAAAAATTTGCAACTGAAAGATTTGCATAGGTTTCTATTAAAGGACAGGAATGCAACTAATGGCAATCTCAAGGGGTTTATGATACCAAACAAACCTGATTTCAGAATTTGAAATGACAGGCTTGGCTGGTAGAGTTGATTGAGTAGTTAAGACTTTCAAGGCACGTGACTTATACCACATGATATTCTGACTACAAATTTGGCTCGTGTCAATAAAGCACATGCTAAATGGATTAAGGGTTGGCTAACTGACAGATCTCAAAGTAGTTGACAGCATAAAGTCACTGGGGAATGAAATTGCTTTAGTTTGGTTTTGCATTAATCAGAGTTAGCCAGATGCTCATCCAGATACATAAAAATGCTGAAGTCTAGATATAACCAATTCCTTGGAAGAAATGTTCTGCTAACACATAGATTGGCAGAATGAAATAAAAAAATAAAAGTATAAAGAAGAAAGAAAAATGTGCACACGTTCAGTTAAAACAGGCAAAGCCAGAGCTACACCTCTGGCAACACAGAGGACAGGCAACTGCTCCAGGCAAGAGGATGTCTTGAAGGATTTCAGCATCCTGGCAGGTGAGTGGCTCAGGAGCAGCTTGCCACTGCCACAGCACAATGAATAAATAACTCACAGAGCCTTCAGCTTTCTGAAACAAGGAAAAAGAAAGTCAGGATGTGATTCCATGGCACTACTGATGTTCTACATTCGAATCTGAGTATCCAAATTTTTAAATTTTTATTGGAAAATTGAAGGTGGCAGAAAAGAAGTCACCAAGAAAAAAATCTGAGGGTTGAAACAAAAGGTTTCTATTGGAGATTTTAAACACTCTCTCTGTTGGGAAGTGACAATTATAAACAGCAAGAAGTAATCCTGAGGAGATGCTAAAGGATTCTTTACCCAGGAGGGAGGGCACAGTGGGGCTCAGTCCCAGAAGCTGCTGCTGTTCAAGCAAGACAAAATAGAAATATGATACCAATTTATGGGTGAGGCCAACTAGTTACTGGAAGAAAACTGGAGAAGTGAAACAGCAAATCCTTCACTTGGGTGTCATTAGACCAAAACTATCAGCTTTTCAGAAAAATGTACTTTAATCAACAAGGATATGGTAATGCCCGTGGATTAGAGATGGTGAAACAAGATCATTATTTGTTCCTTTTAGCTGTTCCTTTTTTACATCTGCACCAGATCCTACAGAGACTTTCAGGTATACTTGTGGGCATGCAGACCTGTATCATTCTAGTAAGGGTTGGAGAGATGTAAACATTGAGTTACTTCAATATTAAATTTGAGAGTGGAGAAAGAAAAGGAAGTCAGTCAAAGCTATGATGATGAGATGGACAGAAACATTAAGAAATTAAATTAGTATTGACATTTTATAGCCAAAATTAGCACTTGGGAATACTGAATCAATATTACAATCTCCCCTGAACATTACAGGGGCAAAAAAGGTTTTAAAGCTAGTTTGATATTATATACACATTTACATAATCTTGCAGTCATTCCCTTACACCCTTATCACACTGTACCTTTAAACATGAAGGTAAAGAGCTATGTTTTCCTAATTTCATATGCATTTGGAAAACTTCCTGTACCCCAGCCTCTCAATTATGTATTGTATGCCTACAATTAGGTATTAAAACAAGTAAGAATGAAACAGGAAGGGACGCAAAAGCCATGCAGAAAAAACCCAGCAAAACTACCTGCACTCATTCAAAAACAACACTGCAAGGCAACTTTTATGTTTAGACTACTGGGCCTCAAATTTCCATTATGTGAAGTTTCAATTCATAATTCAGGAGCCAGTAGTCAGGTTTTGTTTGCAGCTGAGCTAATTCCTAGTCTTTTCTTGGGTTAGATCCAAACTCTAAAAAGGGCAAGAAGGCCATCTCTAAGAAGGCAAAAATACATTTAATCTATTCAGGAGCTTTCAAGACCTGTCAATATTAAAGAGCAGCACATGTTCCTTGTCCAAGGCTCATCCAACATGATCCCCTAAGGAGTACTGGAAACGTTAAAGACCCAAACCTACTAAACTGGAATATTTACAAAGAAAAGAATTAAAACTTTAATTGAGAGATTATTTCATTCATATCCGCCCTGGATATTCAGATACAAAACACTGCTTCCCTTTATTCCCTTTTTAAATCAGGAGTGGGCTCATCATCCAGTTAGAAACAGATGCACTAAGAGTATGTCAATGATTTTACTGCTCACGAAGCTCTAATGTCAAAAAACTGACCCCATATGTGTGTCTGTGCAAGTGTTTGTAAGATCAGGTTTTTTAAATTCATAGATGTTAAAATCAGGAAATTTTAGAAATTCAAATTAGTCAAGAAGGGAGGAAGGGCAGTGAACCAATAAACCAGAAAACTCTGAAACTATTTATGGTAAAAACATTATTATTCATAGCACTAAGCTTAACTTGTTTATTTGCAGTTTCAGATGTTCAAACTGGTCACATTTGCACAAGTGAAATCTAGAGATCCCCTAGAAACTCAGATATTAAATAGATGGTAGATTCAATCATTTACAGTCTTAAACCTTGTATACACAAGTCCCAATTCAGTCTTTCTCACATTCAGTCATGCCTTTGAAATAAAAAAACAGAATGTCTGGCTAAGGCATAGACAACTTTGCAAAGCTAAAGATAAAACCAAACATTTTGTTTCCAAGGTGGTGTGCTATGGACCTCTGATCATCTCTCTGCACAGCTTCCAGTTCTCCTTCAAAATATAAGTGTGAGCAAGCAGCCTCCCATTTCCACAGATATTCTCCAATACATGAGCACAATGGAGGAAGAAAATATTTGCCAAAGCTGCTTCCCTGAGAAAGTAAAAGGGATAGTGGAGCATGGCAGACAGGAACGATGTGCAGCCATCAGTCCTTGGGTGAAGGGAGGCAACATGAATGCTTTGTCTGGAAATCACAGCCCTCCTACTCCTTGGCCTAAACACGACGCATTACAGCAGTCCAGTCATGCAGGACCCCTCTCCTTCCTCTCCTCTGCTTCGGAGGGAGAGAGCATTTTCAAAATTCTTAAGAAAATAACTCTTGTTTTACACCAGAGCACGAGTTCA
>NW_008238337.1:7337141-7378377 GCF_000691975.1 Corvus brachyrhynchos
CAGGCTCAGCCTTCTGTCTCTGACAGTGGCCAACAGCAGATGCTTAGGAAAAAACCCCTAAGAACGACCTCATCCATCACTTCTTATCTGTTGAACATTCTTGTGCCACTGACGGTAAAGCTCAGGGCAGATAGAGCCAGCAAGCTCATAATTTAGCACCAACAGTAAAATGTTCTATTCCCATTCAAAGCAAGACATCTGAGCTATCAGAAATTTGAAGCAGTTCAAGACACAAGATGAAGGGCAGGTACATCTATCAGCTGTGCTTTTGGTTGAATGCACATTTTTCATAGCACTGGATTTGATGACCCATGAAGTTTCTCCCTGCAATAATATCAAATCACACAGCGCTTTGTTTTCTTTGACTTCAAGCAGTGAGATGAGCCCCAAAGAAAAACAACCCAAGGATCACAGCTGTATTTCAGAGGAAATTTGTTTCAGGTTTGAGGTAGTCTCCTCTCTTTGTCATTTGGTCTCATTTGACATGCTCGGGTATTTCTTACAGCTCTTTCCATTGTTTTAGAGACATATGTGTATATAGTTCACATACAAAGAGAAAAATCTAAGTAAAGATGACCTGTCCACACTGGCCAATTCACTGGTCAGCTCCTGTCAAATGATGTGCAACAGCTAAATGCTGCTGCTTCCTCCTGAGCAGAAATGTTCATTTGTGTCACCCTTCCATTTCAGAAGGAGCAATGCTGTTCCAGGCTTCCAGCTCTCTTCTCAAACATGAAAACTGACCAATGAATTCAGGAATTATTCAACTGACAGGGCAATCACAAAAGCCTGGCATTTCCTTAGGAAGCAGTCTAAATAGAGTAAATAGCCTTATACAGTATTTGGATTCAATCTGGGCATTTTTGGTTGGAATACCGAAAATAGTAAGGAGAGATAAGAAGTTGATCAATAGAAATGTCTTTTTAAAAGAAGAAACTAGGAATGTAACATTTGCAGATATCTGTGAAGCTGGGAAATACCAATATCTGAATTATCCAAGCAGCATGCAAGCTCTAACTGTAACATTCACTGGTTTTCAGCACCAGACCTCTGGCAGGTTAGTTCTTACCATCAGAGAGCACCCACCTGGACACAGCTTGCCCTAGCTTAGTAAACCATTTCAAACCCGGCCTAACAGTACAATAACAGTTTCTATTGTCTTTTAAGGTCAGTTTTGGTTTAATCTCTTCCACAAAGTCAGATTACTAGAACTTGCTCAAGAAACATTTTCATGAAAAACAGAAACCATAACTAGGCTTTTTACAATAACACCACATAGCATCTGTGAATACAGGTATTTCCATCTGTAGTTTTCACTTCTTATGCAATTATGTAGTCAGCTTTGTATTTTACTAATTAGGCAGTTTTACCATTCTATTGCATTTTATGTAAGGGCCATTTATATGAGGTCTAATCTAACTAAGTGTCAGAACTAAAAGCTCATTGTTCCCAGGCAGGAAGGCAATAAAATGATCCCAGCAGACAAGGCAAAGGCCTCCAGGGTCAATTGCCAGGGGCCACTAACCAAGCACCTCCAGGCTCTCCACACACCTGAAACAAGGGGTGCTCTGGAAATGGGTTTTCTTATGAAGAAAACTGTGCAAGGAGGTCACAAAGCAATGGCTGCCTCAGGACCTCAGGTTATCACTTCAGCAGATGCTATTTCTGTTCTTTTCTTCTATTCTTTTCACTGAGATGAAAGCTGTTGATGGAGACACTGATTAAGCCTCCAGACATTTTGTACCAGTTACTATCACAGGTCGTTGTTCTAAGATTTATGGCACATGAGCAGTAATACAGAGACACTGACAAACTATATCAAAGAAACAAAAATCATTTTTAGTGAAGCCCATGATGAAGCAGCACCAGCCATTTTTCTAGGCATGCAAATTAAGGGGAAAAAAATTCCTTCTTTCTGACATGAAATAGGATGCTATTTAACAATTTATTTAACCAAATATTTTCTGGCTCAGGAGAGAAGTCTTGTAGGAATCAGGCACTCAGATTCCACTTTAGCTTACAGCTCAGGAAGTCAGGTGTAGGTGTGGAGGGAAGTTTGAACCCAGATATCTATTTGTTTAGATACCTCACCGTAACCTACATTTTGGCATTCGTAAAGGTCTTAAACAACCACAGACACTGAGCACTCAGGCTTGCCTTTCACTGCCTTCCTGCCAACACACAAGGCACACCAGATATGATCTCCAGAGCCGCTGCTTATTGTGGCAGTCTTGCACAGTGGAAGTGAGAAGCAGTTGTATAGTCCAGTATGTTTATTGTCCATCAAAAGTGGAGGCACACCCTCCATTCCCTTCGAGCATACCTACTGACAAAAAAATGGCCTTGGAGGCCAATGTCATTTTGTAGAGTCAACTAGGAAATAAAATAATCCCCATGTGATGAAACTTTGCATTAAGAATCTTTCTCACCTCCAAATCTACATCTCAAGCACCAACACCAAACATATTTCAGAACACAGATCAGCTGTTGTACAGAGAATTCAGGCTCAGTCTCCTAGCAGCATCACTATTAATAGAATCTGTTTAGATTAATCTTCAGTTTCAACCTTACCGAACTCTGTGGACTGAATTCCAAAAGCCAAGATTATTTAGGTATCCATAACTAATTTTTCCTCCTCAGTTTTCTGCAACTGATGTATGTAATGTCAGAATAAGTCCAAACAACAACATTCTCATTAAATGGCCGACCAGTCCAAAAGACCAGAATAAGAATATTTCACCTTCATTACAGATTGAGTGGCCCACAGGGGCTTGTGTTTTTGCCAACGTGCCTGTGCTATGGTAGAGATGTTTAGGAATTGTATAGCTCTACAGAGCTGTTTCTAGAATTAAAGCAACTCTAATGCTAGCATGATGCCTTTGAAATTAAAAATATACACATGCTGACATGTTTTCAAACTTGTCAGTTCCCATCTGGAGCTGCATTCACTCATCTCTGCCTTCAGCTTTAAAAAGAGTGCTGTTCCTGGAACCACAAAGGGAAAAGCACTGTGTGCACAACCCTGGGCCACACAGCCCAGGGATGGGATCCATTTGAAAAGTGCAGCAGAGACAGCAATTGCAGCTGTATCACGCTGACAGGGACTAACATAAGTCTGATCTCCTTCTGCCCAGGCTCCCAGACAAAACTCTCCTCCAACTGCTCTCTAATGCTGCCAACTCCCAGAAGGACATGTGCTCCAAGCTCCAATGGCTTTCAGGTCTTTGGGAAGCAGAGTTCAATTGAGAGGTAGTACTAACTACAAACAGCCAGTTTCTACTTAATAAACAATTACAACACATACACACAGCTGCTTCTTTCCCCCCATGGTTTTAAAGCACTCAAGCCACTACAAAGCCTTCGCTCCTTACAGCCTCTCCAAGTGTCTATCCCTCAGCCTCAACCATTTACATATTGCTCAAAACTGTCTGTAACATCTCTTTGTTTTGGCTGTTCCCTCTTCAGTTCTACCACACTTGAACACCATTTATGACAGCTAAAAATACAAAAAGATCTTATTGTTCTCTGAAAGAATCTTAGAACTGCATTTTACCTGCAGTCAAGCATGCAGGAGATGATCATGGATCTTGTCTTGCCAGCTGTTTTGCTTATTAAGCTACTTTTACTTCTCCTACATAGAAAGGGTTTCTTTCTTCCATTCATCTTGTATCCTGAACCTTGAAATGTTGGTACTCTCTGTGTCAGTGTCACCATGACTCTGGAGCCTCTAAACCAGCACATTCTGACCATTGGTATCTGCTGGTGCAAATTACTTTTATTGCACTGCTTCTTATTCAGATGGATTTTTCATTTTATCTGCAGTGCTTTGTACATCTTCAAATTCCACCTACTGCACCTATTATATCCATAGTGACCTCCTCATGGCTCTCTTTGGTGCTTTATATCCACTGAGCATAGGACAATTCTTTAGGGCAAGGATTATGTACTGCTTAGCATATTCTACCTCTTATTAGGCACAGGGTAAACGATGATTATATTTAAAAACAGACATTGTCAAATTCATGCCCTTAAAATTTTAGACCATTTTTAAGTGTTCATGAGCTAGTGGCATTTCTTTTGCATTCTTTCACTGTTTTACCCTCTCAATATCCAACAGCACCAAGCACAGACTCACATATTAAAGATGTAACCCACCCCTGGGATCTCTAGTTCCTGAGATGCAGCACGTTAAGCTCTAAGAAAATCTTATGTTCTTTTAGCTGGCCACAATTCTAAAAAATGGTTTATTGGTTATTTTATGCTCACCCTTTAATGTAAATGATAAGCCCTTCTGAAAGTCAATATTTATGTGAGACATTAAATATGAGTTCCCTAAAGGCTTTGGACGGGTCCTTTTAGGTTTTTTCATTGACTTACATAGCCAATATATAACAAATGGAAGTAATTAATTCAAATATAAGTAGATGTGAATAGCACCTGCATTTTAGGGGTGAAAAAACTTAGTTCTGTAAGACTGACACTGTGACTTGACACAAAAACAAAGGTGTTTTTGATCAACCCGCAGCTAAAAGGCTTGACACTGAGAATTCCAGTTTAAGTGGGGACACAAATCACTGGGTAGGTTTAAGTACTATCTGCTGGGCTGCCCTATGCCCCATGGAATCTAGGAACTTACATGTTCTGAACCACTTGCAAGCCTGGCTGGATTGCACAGGCACAGAGGAAAGAGCAGAGAGCAGAAAAACACCCCATTACAATCAATTCACCATGCATTTCCTATCCACTTGAATTTGCAGGGTGGCACTTTGCTGTGAAGAGGAGGTAAGATAAATCACCAGCCACCTATACAAAATCCTCCTGCTTCATAGGTCATTTTGAAGCCCAGGAAATCCAGAGGAGAAGAACACCAGTATTTAAGCTGAAGAGTGAATCTCACCCTAGATAAAACTAATCCACCCCAGCAGGTCTGACTTTTATTCATAGTCGAAAAGATACTTTGAAGAGAGAATGCTCTGTATTTCAAATGCATCTGTTTTGTATTTCAAATGCATCTCAATTCTTATGAAAGACCATGCAAGGCAGGAGGTCTCCTAAACCTCTCCACAAGAGACTGCTTTTCTTTACAAATCAAAATGACGACTGAACTGAACCCTGGGATCTGGCTAAATCTGCAGTTCAGACAGTTTGGGGTTTTACTGCTCATGAGTAAATCAACTCCTGGGAAGCTGGGGGTAATAATGCTTCCTATTTGATATACCTCCATCAACAAGGGGTTGGGGTTTTCCTGTAGCGAAGGGAGGAAGAAAGGAAAAAAAAACCCAAAGAAACAGGTGGCAAGTAGAAAGAACTGGGTTTACTACTTATCTGTGCTTAGTAAGACAATTTGTTAACACCTACTGGACCCACATAAATCATCTGAAAATCTCTCAGGCGTTTACCTCTCATGTTTGGTTCAACTTTCCTGTAAATTTTGTCCACCTAACTAAATGCTGCCTCCCCTTCCAGACCTTCCTCTCCTGTGCTTGAACAGGGGTAACAAGCAGAGCAATGTTTCAGAACAGTAACAGTCAATTACCACAAGCATTTCCTTCAAAAGTGGCACTGTGGCACACTTGGTAACAGCTAAGTTTATGTTGAGCATAACTACTTTATTAACAGAATAACAAACTTCAGCTTTCAGCTAGTAAGACTCACTAAATTCTCAGTTTCTACCTTTACATTTAGACATTGCTGGCAAGAGGCTTGGTACAGATCACCCAATGTGGGAAGTCTTGTGCTTTGCAAGCACATTTCTTGGGAAGGAGAAACTAGGTCCACCAGTGTCCTGTCCCTGAAAGGAAACACCTGGGGTAAGTAAGCAAAAGATAGGCAAGACTGCATCTGATCACAGCTTACATCACAGGTGCTTCAAAAGCCCAAACTATTGCATTATTTTCGGGGAAATATTAGGGAAATAAGGCCTGCAGTTTCAAAATGCAGGCCAAGTTTTCAATACTTGAATGCTAAACTAAGGCAGTCTGTTCTATATTGTTTCAGGTATAAACTCCAAAAATAGAATATTCAGTTATGTGTATGATCGATATTTAGTGTCAAGGAAAGCCCATTGGGTATTTTGTGGAATTTAGAAACAGGTTTACAGTCTTTTAGAAATGAACTACAGAGATACAAATCCTCTCTGGAGAAACTGATGCATGCTGTGGGTACTCCACAAGACTGAAGCACAGAATTTGGAACTAAGTTTCAAAACATCTGAGACGTGAATGAGGTTTTACTGAGCTCTTTTCAAGATTTCAAGTCCAGTGAGGAGGGAGAGGGGGGAGAAAGTATGAAAACATAAGATTTTAATCTGCCATCACCCAAATGTACATACAATATTCTGTAGAATCTTGCCCAGCCCTCTTGGTAAGTATCACCGAAAAGTGGCCTAAATGTTCACTCTAATCGGCTTTAAAAGTTTAATCTCTTTATTTTATACATACAGCTACCTAAGTAAGCAATAATTTGGAGTTATGAGTCCAATGTATCACTGATTCAGTTCTGCACACTTGGGATTCCCTGTGCTCTAGGTCTCTGCAGGCAAAGGAGCCTTTGGTCTGAACACACTGGCTGTGACTGACAGCAATTTACTGTTGAATCAGCTTTTCCCAGATCTAAATTGATAATTTCAATTCCAGAAACAGGTTTAAAACTGTCCTGTTTGAGAAGGTTTACAAAAAGACAAAACAGAAGCTGAGCTCTGAAGGAAGCAGAATTACTACAGAGACTCAGAAGCCTATGTATGATCTTATTTTGTTCAACTGCATTGTAAATCCACCCACCATCCCACAAAAATAACAGATTGCACTATTCTGTTTCTTGGACAAGATTTTCAAATACTTTCTAGTTGGCCAAAACATGCTCCAAGACTTTTACTAGCAACTTTAACAACAGAAAAACTGACACGCCTCTGGTAGCACTGAGAGCAGACCCAGTATGAGATGTGTAATAAAGCACTTGGCCTTTCAGCCATCCGGGCTGAAAAGCAAACTCTGCCAAATATCCATCTTGAATGTGTTAGCTAAAACACCCCCGGCCAGCCAGTGATCTACAGAGTGTAACTGGATGTTTGCATGAAGCCTGCAGATTTAAAAAGTATCCACAGGTTTGTTTCAATGTACTAAAATCGACTAAAAGCCCTTCTTTTAAGTATAGCACTCCCTGTAGATAAAACCTTTCATTCCTTTATTACATGGTGTATTATCAAATTATATACAGCTTCAATTGTGCTAAATCATAAAGCATACATTTGATTTCCTGAACACTAAGATCTGAAACAGTGGGAAGCTAGTCAGCAGTCCTAAACCAAGCTCTTCCCACTAATACATCTTCCTGAGCTCTTCTGAAGAACTTTGCCATCACAATAAAGGCGTATTTTTAAAAGAGCTCCTTTTTAAACATCTCTGGAGTGGCAGCTCCCAGGCTAGAGCTGTGTGAAAATGCAGGAGTCCTGTAGAGTCTCTCCCTAGAGCAGTTCCATGCAGTGTAAACTGCAAACTTCTACAGAAATCCAATGAAAAAATAACATTACTTGGTACCTAATGACAACATCCTGCTATTGAGTCAATTAAGTCCTATATTCCTCCAGATCAAAAGGCAGCAGCTGGTTACACTCATCTATTGATTGAGATTTGCACAGGGCAGTCTTCACAGCCTAACACCTTTCTGCTGCATTCCACAGCCAGAAGATTAATACAGCAGCAGGGTCTCTGCTAGGTTAGGAAGCCAGAGTAATTACCAGTCATTTACTGCTAATGTCTATTCAAACTCTTGAGGTACTGTCAGAAAAGATATTAATTCAACTCCTGCTTTTTGCTAACCAAAGGCGAGCGAGTCTGCCCTGTGTTACAGTGAAGAGTCTATTTAAATCCCACTGGAAATAATGGGGCTAAAGCACCACAAAGAGTTAGAAAAATGGAACCCAGGCTTTAAAAGAAGCTCAAGTATTGCTGATGCCTTCCTTTAACGCAGGTTTTTTTCTCAGGGTGTCATCAGCCTTGCACAGCAGTCTGGGAAAAACTCACTACAGAAAAAGACCTCTAGAAGAATTCCTACCTCTAGAAATCAAGACTTCAGCTCAAAGCCCTGACTGTATCAGGGATCTACAGGAAAGAAAATGTGGTGGCTTTGAGCCATTTCCCACTCTATCTACCTTTTCTTCCAATTAATCCTGAGAAGTTCAAATTTGCTCAATACTATTTCAGTTATTGCTTGAATAGAAACACTCTTGCCAAAGCAGAAAAGAGAAATCAATCTTGCAGATTTTTCTCTAACAATAACTTTGTCTAGTAGAACCACTTTCATTGCAGTCCCACCTGAAATCACTACTTGTGAAACAATACTCATTTGAGAAAGCCATTGTAGAAGCATATAGAGTCTTCACGTGTTTTAGGACAGATTGCAAACAATTTGAATCATAGTCAAGAGTGATTCTTTAAATAATTCCATTGCTAAGTTGTCCTGTAGCAACTCACATTCATGGACTCTCCTTAAAACCATCAGGGGAATTTTATCACCGATAGAATATTGAACATAATCACAAAGATAACTACAGCCTGTGAAATAACCTGGAAGCAACTGCAAACTATCTACTGGAAAGTGTTAATGCCAGTCAGCCGGGAAAGGGGAAGAAAAAACTGAAGCTTTTTTGTACTGCGTACAAAATGCAGTTCATCTGGGTCTACTTTGCTGCCAAGATTTTATCATGGCTGAGTTTGGGTTTTGTTTTTCTCTTCAAAAGATTAGTGTCCAAGCATATGAATACATGGTATTTGTTTTGCTGTCAAAACATAAATACCATGTGTTTTATCCAGCAACACAGTTCACTTCAAAGATCTATCAGAAACAGAAGACATACCATAGGCTAAGCCATTCCTCAAGTAGGCAGCAGTCTGGGGCAGTTTCTGACTTCCAGCTCACTCTCTAAAGGCTGGTTATTTTATACTCCACAAGAAAGTACTAATACATTCTTTGCTCTTCTCTTGTTTGAGATCCACTCAAAGTCTCCCAGTGCATGTGTTTTCTTTAAAATTTCATCCCCATCCCTAATTACTTTCTCAAAGGGAACTGTCAATGTGAAGAGGCCCATATATTTGCTCGATTTATAGCCTTTTATTTGCTCCCCCTGCACGTGATGCCAAAGGCTGTTTTTTTGCCAAGTCTCTTCAGTCCCTGCTTAAAGCAGAAGCAGATGCTGTGCATTGTCAGCACAGAAATACATGTTCTGATTTAAGCCACCCTATCCCATTATTTATAGGTAATTTCAGTTCTTGCAGAAGCTTGAATATCACTTTCTCATGGATAGGACAAGAATGGCTAAGGAGTTTAAACTAACTTCTTTCCAGACCCCCTCTCACTATGAATTATTCCCTCTACATCTACAAGCAGCCTGTTTCAGAGTAGAATTGAGCAGGAGAGGATTCCCCCCAGCAGCACAGCCCAGATCTCTCACTATGCTTCTGCCGAGTGTCAGGCCAAAGCCCTGCCTTTTCCCCAAGTACAGCATAATTAAACCCCAAGGCTATTGCACGTGCTGATAGACTAGAGAGCCCTAAGTTACCTGACCACGAACATCACCAAGCAGTGTTCCAGGTGCACACTGTCCTCTAACCTTCCTTTTACATAGATGGAGTTGCTACACTTACACTACATGTTCAAGTCTGCTCAAATTTCTTTCTCCTCCTTCAGAACTGATTTCTCAGTCTTGGTGCAAAATAGCCATGATAAACAGCAATCCTCAAGGACACAAGAAGAGTTGAGTCCCATTCTTTTCCAAATGCTTCAAAATCCGCTTGCCAAGCAAAGCCTGCAGCTTCAGAGCCAGCAGCATGCAGCTCCTGGGTTAGCAGTTAACTAGCTCCCACCCACTGGTAGACAGTTTCATGCACATGCATCCCTTGATCCTTTCCTCAACCAGGCAGCAAGTCCACAGCACAGGCCAACTTGCACATTGTTAGTTACCCCTCCCTTCTCTCTGTATCCTTCTCATTCTGTGATCCAATTAGCTCAGGTCATAATGAACAAGTAATTTGTAGTACAATCCAAAATAAAAATATTAAAAACAATTACTGGCTATGTCCAGTAACATCATGATCCTGTTAGAGCTTTTTCAGTCAAGTTTCCTATCCAGCATATTGTTCAGACACCCACATCTTCTTGTACCCCTTTGGATCAAAGTCAAACTGTACAGTAAAAAGGATGAGCCCCTGAACACACCTGTAACACTCTGGCACAGCCTCAGTTTAAAATTTTCCATAGGATCAATCACAGTAATTCCAGTTGCCTTGGCATAAACCTCAGTTACACACGCTGGATAGTTAAACTCAGAAAAACAGACCTCAGCCATCAAAATTCACCCTGGAGATTTTATTACTAAGAGCAAAAAACCCCACAGTTTCCTTTTCCAAACCAAACAAAATCCTGGAGTAGTTTCAATACACTAGTCCAACACCTGAAAAGTTCAAAACATTATCTCCTGTTTGGACATGGCTTTCACTCACACATCCCTCATACACAAATTATTTTAAAAACCATTTAGATGCAGCAGAAGAAGGGAACAAGAACCTGTGCTGGATCAAACACAGTGATGGAGAAGCAAAGTAGAGGGAAATGCAGGTCCTGCTTGATGGGTCTGAAAAACCTGAACTGCTGACTCTTCTGAACAAAGTATAATTGTCTTACTTCTATTATTGGTGTTTTTACTTATATATACATGTACGTATGAATATATTTAAATATATGTATGTATGTATATATGTATACATGTATGTGTGTATGTTAATGCTGCATAAACCATTGAAAACACTATAGAGAGAAGTTAATTTTCCTGGCTCTCTACTAAAAGGTACCTAAAATGACATTTTCTTAAGTGTTTTAATTCCAGAAACATCACCACAAGAAACGGGGTCCTATTCACAGCCCATTTAAACCTCAACAACGGATCTAGTAAACTTTTTTAAGTCACAGAGAGACATGAGAGACAGGATCACTCCTCATTCCTTAGTAATACTGAGGCTGCCTGAAACTGAGCTCTGCAGCAGTGCATTTCTACTGATGTTTTATTGGCCCAGCAAGCTATTTAAAGGTTTTGACAGTTTTTGACAGTTATGAATTTGCAGCAATTTCTCCCTGCAGCTATTTTCTGATCTTTTCTGTATTCTGTCCCATTCCTTCCCACCTGACTCCTCCGAACATCCCAGCAGCTGAACAGCAAGTGTACAAAGCCACATCTTAATCCTGCCTAATAGACTCTTGTGCAGGGTACTAAGAACAAGTGGCTCCAAAGCAGTAACCCTCAGTAAGGTAATGCAGAGGTGTTTATGCAACAGCGTCCCCCCTGAGAGAATTATGTAAGCACAGCGTTCACAAGGGCTGCCAGAAGAGTGAGGCATCAGCAGCTCTTGACTCCCCAATCCAACATATCTGTAAGCTAATTTTACACCCAAGACTGTTTAAATAGTTACGACGTGTGAGAATATACACCAGTGTTCCAGCATCGCCTCTGATACAACTCAAACCTTATGAAATTGTAATTTTCAGATGTGCATTGAAGACATGCACTAAATCATACCCAAACCTATTTGACTGCAAAGAAATTATCAAGAGTATGAAATTGGCCTGGTCAGTCAGGCCTACACAGATAAGAAAACAGTTTCCTAAAACATGTGTCCTAAACACATCCTCCAACTTACAGTATACTTGCAAAACAATCTGATATGAAGGAAAAGGAAAAATCACTCCCTTAACATCCTATCTGGGCAGAGCATTTCATAGCTTTTTTCCCAGAAAGGGAATATATTGCCAGTTCTGCAGCTACATGTGTGGTGTTTGTTAGAAACGCTCCTCCAGCATCTCAGAAAAACAGCAAATATGTGAGAGACACAGGAGGGAGATGTTGGCAAAAACAAACTTAACAAAAACACACAAAGAAATCCAAAACATGCAAAGTCTGGAAGATCTTATGGTTTTTACACCAGTGCTTTGTCCTGCTTGCTTCATGATGGGTGTTCAAGAAGAGGGGAAGGATGGGAGTACAAAAAACAACAGAAGTTTGGGCTCCTGGCCCACAGAACTGAAGTCTGAGATAAAGCAGAAGCAAACTACAAAAGAACCCAGATGTGGCCTTGCTAGAAAGAACTGACAGATGCTTAGGTACCACCCTTCATCATCTCTTTGCTAAAAATATGGGCCAGACTCTTTCAAAATTACTGGAATCACTCCACCTAAATTCCGTAGGCTTTGGATCAGATCTTTAATTGGGCTAAAAGCAAACTCACCATTTGCTGATCAAAACCAAAGCTCAACAAGAGCTTTCAAAATACATACTTTCCTTGGTAAGGGCAGACAATTTCTAAATCTCAAAGTTCCCACTCAAAAAGCAACAACCAAGGCAATTGTTGGCTGATTCCCTGGCGTCCCCTCACTATAGCTTGGGAACACACAAAAAAAATCGTAATGTATCTGTTATTTATGACTATTATAAGTATATTGACTGTACCACTGCCATTAAATTGAAGCATTAGATAAGAACTTATTAATACACATAAATTTTTTGAAAATACAGAATTGTAAAAATCCTTTAAAATTAGTATCCCAATGAAACATTTCTCCAAGCTGTAACTTGGACAAAAGGCTCCACTTGTATAAAGTGGCTTTCTTTTTATTTGTTTAGAAAGCTTTACAACTATGGTCTGTCAGAAATCTTGAAAAAGCAGCCTCCCCATAACACACCTTTTCACTTAATTTACAGTCCTACTAAAGCAGGGCCTTTCCCTGCAAACACATTCTTTGTGCTCCATACCTAAATAATAGGATATTACTGTAAATCATGCGTGCACTAGGAAGGAACTGTTATGTTTCCAATACAAAGTGAAGTACCAAAGACTAGACAGAATATCCTCCCAAAAAAGAAAACACTGTTTAGCTTCCATAAGAACCCACAATGAACTTTGCCCAGTGGACTGGCTGGCACAGAGGTGTATGACCTCAGTGATACTAACACAACATCATTAGTATGAGAGTGAAGCCATTTCTTCCACTGGATATTAAACAGCAAAGTATTGCACTGCCTCTAGTCCTTCCCCTAGAGGAAGATAAATCACTGCTGACGTGAAGTTTCCCTCCAGAAAATGTTTTATAAAGCACACTTTTTTTAAAAAAATGTGCTGCTAGGCTGTCTCATTTCTACAGCTCTGCCAGAGAAACTGCTCGTGCTATAAAGCTCTGTTCCTTTGGACAAAATAGTCAGTCTTAGCCTCAAAAAGAGGGAGTTTCTTACCTGCACAATTTGTACAGGTATTAAAACCAGTTTAAAGTTCTCCTATTGAAGGATGCAAGGTGAAACAGTCTGGCAGCCGGATCTGTACGCCACATGAAGCATGTCCAGCAGAAAAAAAGTGTCTTCTAGAGGATCCCCAAATTGGAGATGATGGAGATGGAGCCAGCCTGCTTTTGCCAACTTTTGAGGGGGATCATTTCACTAAAATCAGAATCAGATCCTTTCCACAATTAGGCTGTGTAATAGCAATGCAAAATGCTTTGATCAAGCCCTTTATCAGGGACACACTGGAGGGGACAAGGAAAACAGCATCTGTCTTGCTCATTCTTTTGTGACTAAGGAATTGTTTAATTGTTTCTATAGACAAAAGTGTTACAAAAAGGAGTCCAAAGTTAGTCACACACTTGTACAAAATTGCCTCCTAATAAGGCAAATTCACAAGTGGAGAGGAAAGATGAGCTCTCTGGCCCACACCACTTTCAGTAACTTAAGAGGAAAAAAGCTTCAGCAGTTAACTCACAGATGAGAAACAAGCCAGAGAAGGGGCAGGGGACAATAGGGTGTGTAAAGCACAGCTGTGTCAAGTTTAGCTTTTTCTTGATTCCAAACCACTCCAGTACTCCAGAGTTTTCACCAAAATAACTCAATTCCAATGAACAACAGCATTCTAGCATTTTTATGTTCACACCTGCACACACATTTAGGAGGTCCATTTCCTGCCTTACTGTATACAAGCACAGTGAGGCTCCTAATTTGTTTATTGCTCTCCAGACAATATTTTTACACTGATGGAGAAAGAAGATATACAGGGTAATTTAAAAAAAGAAAATTAAATAAAAAGAGAAGTGAAAGTTATGAATTATCCTAAATGCTGGTAGCTCAGGAAATGTCTGTGATTTACAAGTAGTCAGCCCAAACACTTGATGTGGAGACAGCCACCTTTGCCAAGAGTCCATTTTTTAATCAAACCTCCCGAAACTCAGGCATTACAGGACCTCCAGCATTAAAAAAGCACCAATCATCCAAAATACTACACAGAACCCAAGAGATCTTATCTTCCAGGTTTATGCAAACATCTTATGCTTAATTCCTCCAGCCTCAAGATTCCTGAAAAGAACACCGGCCTGGGGAATGCCTCTCAGGATCCTCTGCTGTGCTTCTCCCCAGACTCTGCCTGGCAGACTCACATGGAGAAAGAGACTTCCTTCTTTTGATGGAAGAAATGCAGCAGAGGAGCTGGACATCGCCTCATGGCTGGAAGAAAGGGGAGGAGATCTTGGCCTCTTTCACATTCCCTTCACTGGAAAAGGGATTTCCCATTGATAGGGACACATGAAATAGCTTGGCAGCTGGGAAAAACTAACTGCAAGGAAAAGGGAGGCTTTAGAATGGTGGAGACTACTATCACAACGTAGATAAATGCAGAGAAATCAACAGCACATAGATGCTACTACTGAGCCTCAAAGCAATTCCAGTGTTGCTGCCTCTCTACATTTTCCATCACGATTTCTTCATACTCCTCCACTCAGAACAAAAATAGCCTCTTCAATATGCCAAATGTGAATGGCAAACATATTTGGCTTCTACATCTAATTTTATAAGCAAAAAATGAGGAAATGGGACTGATCTGTGACAAACAGCAAGACAGTCCAGTTTAGCATGTTCTCTCTCCCGTGTAAATATTTTTGGGAAAGGAGACTACAGATGTAAGGACTTGGGAAAGGATATTCAGCATAGTAGCAACAGAAGCAGATTTTTAGCAACAGCAATAAGTGAAATGAAAGATTTCCCTGCCATCAAAGCTGTCAGTCCCTTCTGAAAATTATTACATAGACACAAAATTTCCCAGGAAGACCATCATCACAGCTCAGCTTTGTGAGACAGTATCATTCCCTTCTCATTCCTCTTCTACAAACACGGGACTATCAAGTTCACTGAATTTTATTAGTTGTGCCTCTATCCCCAACTACTTGACTATCACGCTTTAAACTCAGTTCAGGTGGAGATCAGTGAGTTTCCTTTAGGGAGACTGAGGCTCTTGCTGCCCAGCTATCCTGCACTGTTCTGGAATCTCAGCATTGGCTTACAACAAGACAGGATGAAGCACAGAGTAAAAGATAGAGGAAAATATCTCCTGTGGGTGGCCACATGCTTGGCATGAGCAGCTCTTCACTTCCTGAAATTCTATCATTTGTCTCATCTTGTTTTCCTCAAGGTCACAAATCAGCTTTAAACTGAATTTTATGTCCTTTCCTACTTTTCCAGGAAATCACACCTCCAGCTGGTTAGTATTAAGCAACTCCCCGAGTTATAGCCCAGGGAAATCATCTCAGTAGCATAGTTGCAATCACAGTAAGAAACTAGCATGTCTTTATATGGTTCATCCCTCACACTATTTTTAAAGAAGTCTTTACTTCTAATTTAATTACTTGGAAGTGACTCCAAGTTCAGTTCCCTCCAGCAAGCTTGAATTTAAAAATACCTCAGACTGGTCATTCATCAGTGGCATTTCTGTTGCTCTGCAAGGCACAACGGCTTCTCTTTTTATTATTTCTGATTAAGTTAGAGGCTTCTTTTAACAGCAAGCAAAAGAGTGTTGTAAACTGAACTGATGCTCAAAACCCAATTAACATCAATATTCACCAGAAATACACATGAGCTCTATTTGTTCTTACCCTCCAATGCTGCTCTGTTTCATGAATAACCTACCAGCCAAAAAGTAAAGTATTTCCACATCTAAAGCTCTGCAGTTTCCCTTCTGGATTGGCCACAAAGAAGTTCACACAATAAAATGAGCCTTTCTGCATGCCAGAAGAAGAAGAGAAATGTGAGCCCTCCCTTCAGCCATTCTACACAAGATCTGATGAAAATTTGGAACCATACAAACCAAGATAATTATTTTAAAATATTGCAGTACACTGTTACTCAATGGAAAAAGCCATGTAATTCTTTGTATATTTGGTACAAGTTCAATGATTATTCCAGGCTGTGAAATTTTTACACTACACATTCCTGGAATGAGTTCTTTTAGAAGCAGAAAGTTGCCATTTTTTTCTGCTAGAAAAAGGGATGTTTCCTTTAGCTGAACCACTTTATGCTTGCAATAAAACTCCAGGGTGCGGTGACAAACTGTCTAATAATCACCACACCTACCAGTGAATGAAGTCAGTGTGTCCCAGCACAGATTAGGTGTGGCCAGACTGGACAACATCATCGTATCCTGTTGTGAATTATTACTTAATGAAAAAAGGCGTAACTGGGGGCAGGGAGGGTTAAGCAGTGCTGAACTTTAAAACAACTCTACACACACAGTACTGAGAATGGAAAGACAAGGAAGCAGACAGAAGGATCCATCTGCATCATTTCCATTTGCAAAGTTTGTCCAAAAAATCCTTTCCTACGTGTAGAATATGCAGACTTTTTCTTCCCTTTTCCTCCTCTTCCTCTATTAAAAGCGGTTAGAATAGCTTTTTTTCTGGTGAGATGATTCAACACTTACTGGGCTTTTACATTGCAACAAATAAATTACATGAAAGGGAGGAGGACAAACAATAAACATGAGAAACTACCATAAGCCCTCCTGAAGTCAGGGCAATACTTAATTTGGTATTGAAGATCATCTTGACATCAAGCAAAGCTAGTTATGTTTGTTTTTTTTTTTGCTAAAGTAAAACCAGGTTTGAAGTTATATGAAATTTAGATTAACAGCAAACTCCTGACACACAGGAGTTGAACTGAAAAATCCCATGACTATGGAAAGGGTGACTTGGCATCTTACAGAATATTGTGCTTCATTCTGGAAGTTTTCTTTCTAAGAAAAGTCATCCCATGGTACAATTATCCTTCACTGAACTGTTCCTCTAGCTCGAGTTCTAACAATCAAAAATTGAACTCTTTACACATATTGCTACAGAGAAAAGAAACAGGGCTGCTACAAGAGCAGAATGATTTAAAACTTGTGACTGTTTCACAACAGAAGTTCTCAGTCTAAATGTTCTTTTTCAGTATCATAACATCTTTCATATGTTTACACTCGAATTAATGTAATAGTGTCAATTTTAAGCGGTTGCTTAGAGCAATAATTATCTTTCAAAATAAATGGTCCAAACATCTTCTCCTGCCCTCTGGGGAACGAACAAGCTTTAAGAAGATGGTTGGTTGCTCAAGCAGCCAGGAGACACGGAGGCGACAGCTGTCAATACAGACAGAAACCCACAATTCTCATAATGCAAACCAACAAACATTAGGATATAAAGAAGTCTAAATATAAAACAATCTGATTTCTTTTCTTTCCAAGCTCTTTCTTGCTATAGAATAAAGAAATTTTGATTATACTATTCCAGACTGCAATGGTAACCACTTTCCCAGCAGCCAAGTCCTCCCATTCTACTCCTGTCCACCCTCCCCACTGCTGCTACCAACCCCAGTTTAATTCCTGTAGGAAGAAAGTACCTTTCTTAGTCATTTTTAAAAATTGGAATTTCATGGAAACCAAAATGCTACCAGATTTTTAACCTGTTTAGGTTTCTCATACACACTAAATTTTTTATTCTAAAAACCATTCCAAAGATTTTTAGAGAAAGTAGGGAATTGCATTTAGACAAGAAATTATTTTTCCTTATCTCACAGCCTGAGAGACAGTTTGGCTTCTTTTTTTCCCCCTAATCCTTAAAAGTGCTAGAGGAAAAAAGGTATCTTAAATCTGTACAGTAGAACTTTTAGGACACAAAAACATGGTGATTTTTATTGTGCCACAAAAACATGGTGATTACTCCTTCTCCCCTTTCCATCAGGGACTGATTTATTTGATTGATGAATAGCTTTGCCTGCAAAAATTTGAAATCCCAGTTATTTCGGCCTCAAATAGTTGCCATGCTTGTAATTATTTCCAAGAACAATAATTACTTTCACCCAATCTATTTGAAGTTATAAGAAACCCACCAGTTTTTGAACTCTAATCCATAAAACCACAACTTATAAAGTCATAAAGGATTGCAAAAGAGTCAAATTTGTGAAATATTAAACATCATGGAGAACGCAAGGAGGCCTAAGGTTTTGTTCTTAAAATATAAGACTTAAATTTATGATACTGCTTAATACATCATATGATCCCTTTTTATCAGTGAGAGATGGAAGCATCCAAGATAGTCTTGCAGAAATGTGACCACAACAAACTGAAACTCCTAATCCTATTTGTAAAAATAGGCTGTATGCTAAGGGTAATAGACTTTCCTGTAATTCCTGGGGAAGCAAGCATTTTTCCAAATATTTCTGCATGCAGTAACATCTTTTACTTGCTCCAAGATCAATTGTGATGATTTTGACAATAAAGAAGAAAAATGCACTGAAACAACCCAGATCAATCCAAGGGAACCCCAAGTTGCTTATAATGTTTAAGCTTTTCCACTTTATAGATACAATATTGGATTTCTCACCTTCCTCAGACTAATAATTGAGTGAAGAAAAAAAAACAGCCCCAAGCCCAGCACTTCTTTTTGCAACCTGACACTGTAAATTCATATTCACCATCATATTTTTTAAATACATTAAAGTGACAACACTGGCATAAAGGCAAGTGCTCAGAAAATGGGACTGCTGGAATAAAACTGTCCATGAATCTTTAAAGTCACTTGCATGTAACAAGAGGGACAAATTTAATCTCTTTATTGCCTGTATTCCCTAAAGGGCTGCTGCTGCTCTGCATGCTGGCTGAGCAGGTACTGTTCAGGATCACTGTACCCCGCCAACATGTGGCCTCGGGCCATACTCGCTGCATGCCATGCACATTCTGTATTCAATATAGAATTGTTCTCCTTCTGGGATGTTATAATTAACTTCATATGAGTGTTTTGCTAACATCGGCATTTATCATTTTAACACCCAGAAGTTGTTATCATCTCTCCATCTCAGTCTGATTTTGCAGATGGGAACCCAAAGTGCTGTGTGACCCCCATAACCTGACTTTTCAGGGACCTTGGCATTTGGCAGTCAGTGAAATGGGCACTGCCAGCATAACATAAACTTGGTATTGCTCAGAGCTAGAAGTTCAAGATGACATTGCTCTTCAAATAAAGCAAGACTGCAGTCACTGTGAGTTGACTGAAACCAGCTCACCCAGGTGTTGCAGGCTCTTCGCCTTCCCCCGAGCCCTGCCCGGCTCCCTGACTGCTCACCTTAGAAGCACTGAGAAAACACGGCTGTTTCTGAAATATCTGTTTCTGCCCTCATTTCTGCTGCTTGCAAGACCCAAATCCTGGGCAAAGAGCCCCACACCTCCTCAGGACAGGGCAGAGGCCCTGGGGCACCAGATCATGCCCTGTGAGGGTGAACATTAAGGGACAGGAGCAGTCTGCCTCTGAACACAAACTCCACTGCTCTTCTAGAGACAGAAAAAGTCCAAGCACAAAAGCAGTTTTGTTGTCCCATTTCAAGTCCCTAAGGTTTAGCCTTGCTGAATTTGAGGATTCTGATAGGCAAAACATTTTTTTTAAAAATCATTCTGGTTTTGCCTAAGCATACACAAAATCCCTTGGTGTGAAGCATATTTCTTCACCCAAATGGCAGGTTTCACAGAATTAAACGTAAGGTCTTATAGCAGAAGTGTTGGGGATAATTATGATTAAGGTACACTGCAACCTGCAATCTAAATTGCAAAGCAGTGATTTCACGCACAAGGGAGATTAAGGGCACAGCTTCACAGGAACTTGATGCCAACAGCAGTGGTAACTGCAGAGAGAGCACAGGACCCTCTTTGCTATTGGCTACACGGGAACTGAACCACAGCAGCACACCTGGGTGAAAGCCACCATCAGTGCTGGCACACAATGGCTGTAAAGGAAAGCCGTAGGGCAGAAGGTGTGGCACCTTTTTCAGAAGCAGCACACGTAAGTCACCTTCTGCAATCATAAACAATGTCCCAAAAACCATTACAGCTTTTAGTAATTCCACTGGTTGCTTCTGTCTTCCACTCATGTCAGAATCCATTTCACTGCTTGAGGTCTTGCTTTATCATGTTTTCTCTCCTATTCACATAGTATCCAAAGTGGCCGGCAAAGATTAGAATCATAGTCTACATATTTCATTTGTTCAATTTCCTTAATTTTGGATGCTTACCAGATGGAAGCCAGGAAAGCAAGTTTAAAAGGGAAGACTGACCAAGGGCTTGAGAAGCATCTGAAAGTACTTGCTTTTAAGAGGACCATATTACAACTATTATTTTTATTCCAGCAGTACAAAGCTGGGCAGTTTTCAATCCAATGCAAGCCTTGGTGGCAACACAGAAAGCTCTGATTTGGACAAGTGATCTGGTCTACTCTGACAGAGCTAAATAAATACAGAAACTAAAAAAACAGTAAAAAGAGACATTAAATAATCTCCTGTCTCATTAACCTATGATAGACCTGGGAATGTCAGACGGAAGGGTTCCCCCTCTGAAAGTATCTATTTTAAAAGTAGTACATAGCACAAACAGCTTTAGTCATCTGATTTCCAGACAAGCTTGCTGCTCAAATGGGAGGACAAAGAGCAGAAATTACAGTGTCACTTCATGCTGCTGTGGTTCCCTGGAGCTGTGTACTCTGCTCCCTCATGCCCAGGTGCCAGTCCCAGGTGCTGCAGTTTGAGGGTCTGCAAATGGAGCTGCTGTGAAGGGCACACCCAGACTGTGAAGTCCTACTCAAAACACAGTGTGAAGTGACAAGGTCTGCAAAAATTCCAAGTTCTTTATTTTAATTAAACACATGCAGATCAATAGTCATTCTTCTAGATATGCACAGTCTTGAGTTAATTAAACCAGTTAGTTATTTTCTTTCCACAGCAATCAATGAAAACCATTTTCATTAATTAGCCCAACAGCATCCTGATCCTGAAGAGTTTAGTATAAGCTGAAGCACCGAACGAGTAGGCAACATCCAGGGGAGAAGAAAACCCACATGCTTTTAATCTGTGGAGAGCAACTATTTAATTTAAAGTTCTGTTTGCTTTCCAAACAAGGTTATGCTGAAAATAGCTATGGGCCATATTTTTTTTTTTTTGTTTTCAAAATAACACTTGTCACAAGAGTTTATCAAGGCCAACTACTTACTCCCTTTCACCGCAGAGCAGATAAATGGACAGACAAACTTCCAGCAAGTGAATTGAACTTTTCATTAAGAACATAACTTTTTGAGAATGTGCATTTTCAGGTTTTGTAACTAGCATATAAAAACCATGCAGTACACACACCAGTGATCGAAGATGCTGCAAATTACAACACAGAATTCCCAGACCTGTTCTCCATGCATGCTAGCACCCACTTAAGAAGATTAGTTGTTCACACAGCTACAGGAATGAGACTGGTAATCACTGTAGTGCAGTTTATCACTTTTCTTTGCAGATGCAAGAAAATGAGCCAAATAAAAATTAAAAAAAAAAATTTTAATTTGTTCTGTACATATTTGTTGTTCAGTGACGGACCAGGTATGCAAAAACCCCATATTGTAACTAGGTTTCCTTTTTTGTGTTAAATACCATGACAGCTTCAGTCCTTTGCATTATTTGCTCATTCAAGTATTCATAATTCTTTCACTGTGACACAAAGAGACACATCAGTTCCACTAAAATTTCAAATACTCTTTTGCACTACCTTAAATCAATTAAATTGCTTGTATACAGAAAGAATTAAAGTCACCAACTGGTACATGAGAGTCACTTCATTTTTCTAATGTGTTTTAAAATAGCTAATGAAGGACAGGCTTTTTATAAAGCTTGGCACCTGTGTAAAAAACGTTTAAGCCTTAGGATCTGATTTTTTATTAGCCTCTTCTTTTGGACCTCTGACACTGCCCACCTGTCTCTGGTCACTCCGCATCACATTTCACCCCAGGAACAAAACAGGAGGTAGCAGGATAGACTTGCTTTCTTCCTGCCCAAAGACTTCAAAGGAAGGTCTCTTATGCCTCATTCCTGGGGAGCAAAATCTCCCTGCCAGCACCTGAGCACCTTTCTGAAATTACCAGTGCCAAATGAAAACCCAGAACAGTGACCAAAGCACTCAGATTCACTTTACCTCTCACTCCTCCTCTCTCCTGCGCAGGTTTGCCCTATAAGCCAGCAAATACCACTGTTGTGAGGAACAGCACTGTTGAAAAAGCACAGATTAAACACGCACTGGTTCCCAGTCACTCTTCCCCAGAAAGCATTCATTTGGGCCTCACCTGCTTAAGCAAAAACCACTCAGGTGAATAGCAAGGATAGTCCAGTGCACCCCAGAATAAGCCAACAGGCTTGGGCATTGCCAGGTGCTCTGAAAAGGCCAGAAGCCTGAGGTGGAACTTGGTACACAAGGATCGTGTTCGGCTGCCTCAGGAAGCTGCAACTCCTGCTTGTAACAGAGCAGGTTTAAGGTTCCTGTGAGTCATCCCTAAGCAGTACTGTCCTTCCTTTCAGCAGGTGCTGCAGGTGCCAGCCAGGGCTGTGCCTCAGAGGAGCTGCTGCTCTCTGAGCAGTTTCAGCACAGGAAAAGGCAAGGAGTGTAGTGAGGAAGACGAGCACTTTGCAGCACCCACTGAGCACTGTAAATCTCCCATCAGACTGACAGTGGGCTGTTAAAGCATGCACAAGGACATTCCTCCCCAAACCCCCAAAGAGCTTAAACAATCTTCACTCTGTCAATAAAGAACAGGAATGTTCTTCGAAAAGCACAAGATGAGTTTGCTATGGTAAGATTTTTATACTGTGCTAATAACTTAATGAATGAGCCAACTAGATTCACTACATCCAATTTGGGCTTCAAATATTCAATATATTCCTGGCAACAACTCTGCTATGCATAGGAGCTCCTACTCCAGCAGATATTAGTTCCAGTTGTAATTTTAAAAAGTAATTCATTAAAATGCTGTCATGGTATGATAACAATGTTTTTAATAACCTGTAAATCATTTAAATGCCTACATTCTTTTGAAATTCAGGAAGATTTAACTACTGCCCATACTACACAGGGCTGGCCAAAACACTGACAGAAGAGCTACTCTATACTCCAGATCAATTCTCTTCTCCAGTCAGCCTTAAGAGCTCATTGCTAATATTAGCTTTGGGACTACATGAGATTTTAAAAGTGAACACAAGAGAGGCACTTTTCAGAGGCACACTGGAAAACAGTTTGGTTCCTTCCAACGGGCACTGAAGCAAAACTCTCTATACTCTACATCAGTGAACTATCAACCGCAGCAAAGCTTTTGCAGCAACTTTAAGATTTGGGAAAGCAAGGGAAAAGGATGACCACTTTTCTGTATCATCCAATTTCCATGAGAAAGAGTTGACAAGTTCAGTAGTCTGAGCCTGGAGAAAAAAGGGAGAGTGAGCACCAACTCCTTGCCAGCCATGAGTAACAGGGACACAGGGATATTCACACGGGCAGGGAGAGCAGATGTGGCAAACTAGCTTTTTAAACCATTTGGAAACAAATTGTGACTTCAAGCAGCAAGTCTGATTTAAACAACTGCAATCTTGCACTATCAGGATTATCTGTTCAATGTTTAGAATAATTCTCATGTTTCAAAACAAACTTACAATTTATTTTATGTTTCAATCTTTCTCCCTTTGTGGAAGATATTTCTATCAAAAATAAAACATTTCCAAAACTGTCTTCCAGTTAATGAAGTCTTTGTGCATCAAGTAAAAGATACTTCCTTTTGCAAGGAAAGTGTGAAGAACAGGAGATTAAACCCACTACATTAAAGTGGATTGAAAGCCCATCAGCACAGTAAAGAGAAGCTTATATCTCACTTATATTTCCTCCATGCACTCACAGCACAGTTATAACTTCAGTTCAATGTAAATAACACTGTTTTCATATACTTGTATTTCTTGTATCTAAAACATTAACCAGATTTCAACGTTAACCTGGAATTGGTGCTGCACACGTAGACAGCAAATTAAAATGGTTTCTCATCAAGTCATCAAGCTTAAATACAGATGACCTAATGTAACTGGTGATGTTCAAAACCAGAGGTGTTGATAAGTCTGACTAATGAACAGTGCAGTAACAAGGATCACTGTATCACATGCTGAGGAAAAACTGCTGCTTAAATTTATCTTAGGTGGCATTAACTATTACTGCAAGCCAGAGTCTGGCATAAATACATATTTAGAGAGCATCAGCTTTTTCTACCCAGCCATGAGGCACTGAAATCTAAGAGAGGAGCCTCAGCTTGTTAAGACTGTGCTATAAACATACTTCCAGCAGTCTGGATACTGTACCAAAATAAACAGAGGCATTAAAAGCAGTTCTCCAGTATTTTTAAAGGGGCCCAGGAAGGACAGTCAATTTGGTTTATGCACAACGTGTTACTGTTTGGCTTTATTTCTAAATTAGGGGGGTAAAAAAGCTGGTAGACCAGAGCAAGTACTAGAAGATGGGCACCAGCCGCCTCTGTTCTGGGCAGGGCAAAACACATTGCTGTCACACTACCAAGTTTAATGCATAACAGTGACATCTCTTGACAGGTGTAGTATGAGCAAAGGCAACTATGATGGAGTGCTTCAGGATAAGAAAAGAGAAAACTGCAAACTGGGCTGAAGCTTTAGTGTTTCTGCTCTGGAAACTTCATTCCTCACACAGCTTCTGACCTAGTCACTTTTCCTGACATTGACAGAAGATGATTATTTCTCCTTGTCTCTTACTATGTACTCTCCAATAACAGGGTACAGCTGCCAAAGTTACCCAAACAGATCCCTGTAAAACTGTGGTAAATGCTTCACATTTTCTCCTTCTACTACATGAATGTTAATGTGGGCAGTTTCCACATCTTAAACCTTTTCTAGTCCCCAGAGAAGAGGCAGCTATTCTCTGGAAAGTTTCCTCTAAAAATCTCAGCCCTGTAACCAAACCCTAGCATTTAAGAGGGGTTAAAACTAACCAAATCAAGTTTTCTGTGGGATTAGGAGGAGGGACAAGGCTTTTCAGCAGCCAGTCAGCAGCAATGCAGTTGGCTGGTGAGGCTACACAGAATTATCTGCTGCCAGCCCCAGGTGTGGGGATGTTTGCAGCCACAGCCTCCCACCAGTGAACTCTCTTCACCAGCAGCTTGCAGAGCACAAGAACTGACGGACTTTGTGTCCCGTGCTTGAATAAAACCCTCAGCTCATGACAGAGAAGCTACAGCAGAACACGCAAATGGAGGATCCTCAAGTCACAGCTGAAGAAGCCACATTAACGTGACTCACAGAATCACAATGGAAATTCTGAGGAATTTCATTAATCAGAGTGAGCCATTGCTGCACTCTGACATTCAGCAATTTTCCTGAAGAGAGATTGTTAAGCGCTACTAAAAAACAAGTAGTTTATAGGCAGGAAAAATAGGCAAATCTGTTTTCCTCCCAACTTGTTTGACTGACCTTGTGGTACAGGTGGGACGATGAAGGTCAAAACCGCATTTTTTTGGTAAGTCTCCTTCTCCTGTATGTAAAGACTCATATAAATGTAGAACTGCTGGAACATCTACCTAGAAATGTTTCCTCTTTGGGGTTTGGGTGCCTGTGCCCAGATGCTGAGGGCTGCTGTGAGGGGAGCCCTTAGCAAGGCCGCAGCACCTCGGGAAAGGGCAAAACCTGCACGGAGTGAGGGGAAAAGTCTGAGGAATGTCCCTCGAGTGAGGGGAAAAGTCTGAGGAATGTCCCTGGGAGTGGCTGTGCTGGATTCCCTGGCAGCCATCGTGGAGCAAATCCACACTGCAGCCTGCGGAGGAGCCCATGCTGAAGCAGAGGGTATTTCCTGAGGGAATGTGGCTGCGGAGAGGAACGGCAGCCATGGAGAGCCCACACTGAAGCAACAGAGAGGGGCTGAAATGGACTGACCACAGCCCACACTCCCCCTCCCTTTGGCCCTGCTCAGGGGGCAGGAAGAGGTGGAGGAGTTGGGAATAGAGGAATGAAGCTGAGCTTGCAAAAAAAAGAGGTAAGGGGGGGAAGGTGTTTGGGTTTTATCTTTGCTTTTCACCGTCCAAATGTATTTTAATTGGCAGTAAATTAATTTTCCCTGAGTTGAGTTTGTTTTGTCTCCGATGGTAACTGGTAAGTGATGTGCCTGTCTTTATCTCAACCCCCGAGGTTTTTCATCCCATTTTCCCCCCTGTCCTGTGAGGGGAAGAATGCCAGAGCGGCTGGGGGGGCATCCAGCCAGCCAAGGTCATCCGGGAAGGGCAGGGCAGAGGGAGAGCTCTGAATGGGAATTCTGCTCCATGCTGGGCTGCGAGCAGCATGAAGCACTTACGCAGCACTAACAGTCTGTAGCGATGGCTCCAGCACCTGGAACAGCCTCCCTGCACAGAATATTTCCAGATATAGCATCTGTAGCTATGAACCAGCAATTCTATAGGAAACATAAGCAAGGGTGCATTTAAACTGCTGTCAACACTAGCTCTGATCTTTCATCCTGACATTCACTACCATCAAAATCCAAGACTGAAGGAATGGATGGAGGAGTGACAGGTCTCACACAGAGCACTGAGGAAACAACAGCGAAAAAAAGAAAAAAAGATAAAAAGAAAAAAAAGAAAAAAAAATAATAATAAAAATAAAAAAACTATGCTTCAAAGCAAAAAGACAAGAAAAAAGATGATTTCATCAACAATCAGCCAGCCAGATTTTATTAATCCTGACTGTATTTGCAGGGTCTCCAAAAGACTACAGATTAGTGTCCTCCTTATGTAATTACTGCCAATCACCTCTTTGAGCCAGAAATACCAGACAGAAAGCAGTCTTACAGAAAAAAAAAAATAAAAAGGGGAAAAAATTCATCTTGTTAGCTTTAGATTCAATAAGATACTGGACTTAATGAGAATTCAGGGAAAGGAGATAAGAATCGAGGAGAAAAAGTAAAAAGATAAAAGGGCAAAACCCCAGCATTTGTTTTGAAGACTATTTATTTAAAATTGCTGCTGACCATAAAATGAACAAAAGTAACAGGAAAAAAATATTGCCATATCTAAGTGCCATGTTTCCATGATAATATGGAACAGCATCATATGCTGCAATAAAATGTTTAGGCTGATCATTTCTTGTCTTTTTTGGCACTCTGCTGACACACTTTTAAAAGTGTTAATTAAAAAAAGAATCAAATCAACACTACAAATTGGATGGATTTGTGCCCTACAAACAGTCTCTTCTGACCAGTAATTTGTGGAGCTGGGGCTCAGCCAACTTCCAATGAATCTGTGGAGAGTTTCCAGCAAACTGTCATCACAGCAGGATGCAGTTCTTGATAGGGTGATCATACATGGCAAGTGAAGTGATGCTGAACTGTCACTAAACAAGTCTATTTTACTGTGCCTGAACCTTCCTTTAAGGCTCACCCAAAAATGGGGATTGACAGTTTATATCCAGATATACATTTATACCATAATGCACCTAAAACCCCGTGGTATCCTCATGGAAACAAGATTTTTGGATGATTGTCACATTGTGGGAGAACAACAAAGAACGCTGGACCAGCCGCAGCTCTAGAACACACTTTTTTATATTTATAAATCAAATAGGCCATGACAAGAGACCTGAACATGCAGTACTTTCCCCTTAGGGGTTCTAACTTATTTCCTTTCTATCTTCTTTAGTTTGAAATAAAGAATTTCAGATTTCATATACATGAGAGGATTTTAGGTGTGCCTAGTGCAGCCCTCATACTGTATTCATCTATTGCTAATATTTTTAGAATTTCCAAGATACAGGTAAATAAGTACAAAAGGAAAGCTAATCTGCATGTAGAATACTAACAGTAATTTGCAAATTCAGTGTAGATGTATTGACTTTTGACAGGTTTCTGCTTTCTGAACATGGACCCAGTCAAGATTAGGCAAATACAGAGTAAGAATCAGCAGTCTAAGCCTCCCTTGATGTACCTTCTCTCCAGTACCCTTCAAAATATCACAGGTAATGTCAGGAAACTGATAGTGAAGTGTTTGTGTACTCTTGCAGAAGTGTTTGTGTACTCTTGGAGAAAAGACAAAATTTCTTCTGTGTTACCATCTTGGAAATCAGAATATCCCTTCTCACCTTCAACTTCTTCCTTAGATACATAAGATGGGGGGGGGGGGAAATGAAAGAAATCCTTGCCTACTGCACAATAATTCATAATAACACTATTTTATACTCTCCTGTCTTTCCATCCTGCCCCCTACCACTTAAATGGGTGCAGACTGTAAATTGTCTGAAATATCTTCTAAAAGAGATAATTTAGCTTAAATCACTGCTTTCTGAACTCAGAAAAACAAAAAGAGCAAACAATACATTTTTAAGACTGTCACCCTACAGAAGAAGCAGATGTAAGAGAACTGACTTTGAGAGGGAGAGCTCAGTATTTCCTGAAATTTAGAAAGACTTTAGAAAACAAAGGAGTGAAGAGAAGCATCTGAAAACTAGCAGCCACTGGAAAAGCTGATGGGAATGTGTTCAGATATCTGTTGATGGGACTGAGAAGGCACAGGTATAAAGCAACATTGCATATTTTGCATTCTGAATCACTTTGCCAAATTAACTGTTAGGCTGCAATCTTTCTTCCACCTCTGCCCTTCAAGCAAAGCATTTATCCCAATTAAGGCTTTAACCAAAATGATTCAGACGTTTCCAAGAGGAAGCTGAAGAATGCTATTCTTTTCTCCTGTTGAAAAGCTCATCACTTCAGAGTCACAGAACAGGATCTTGTCCTTGGGCCACAGACAGTCATCTTTCAGAATGGTAAGGCTCAGGACACGTGCATGATAAAGGCAGCTGAAGGAACACAATCAGCCAGCAGGACCAAGAGCCCTCCAAGGGATCTAAACCAAGTGTGCAGTCCCTTGGATACCTTGAAGTAATCACTTTGCAGTGAGATTTTAATGGGCAGGTCAGGAGATCAGATTCAGGTTCTAGCTTTAGATGGCTTCATCCCATCTCAGTAATTCTTACACAGCTTCATCAGGTTATTTAAGCAGGCACAGTTAAGAAAGAGTAAGAAGGAAGCTAAGGGGAGAGATCTGAATTAGATGCAGCCTGTTTAATCAACTATCTCAATATAACTGTAAGCTTTTTTTTTTTACTAAAAAAAGAAAAGAAATGCCTTCCAAAAGAAGAGGCCACTGGGACTAAAAGAAGACAGAATGTATATTAAAGCCTCAAGTTTCCTAACTGAGGAGTTGGCAGGACTCACATGCCCAGGGGAATCAATCCCTCATCAGACATGCAAGCATCCACCCATCACACATGCATAGTATGCTGCTTTGGAGACTTATCACAACATACACA
This sequence comes from Corvus brachyrhynchos, assembly GCF_000691975.1. Taxonomy (NCBI): domain Eukaryota; kingdom Metazoa; phylum Chordata; class Aves; order Passeriformes; family Corvidae; genus Corvus; species Corvus brachyrhynchos. The sequence continues at coordinate 7,366,669 of NW_008238337.1, forward strand.
ATGGCAGAAGCAGCCCAAAAGAAATGTATTTCTAGGGGAATCAAGAAAAAAACTGGCAAGAAGAGACACTTTTTTAATGATGCCAAGTCAATATTACACTCAAAATAGCCTTTTCTCATTTCCAAAACAGTTGAAGCAACAAAAATAAATAACGTCACTCTCAAAGACGCAAACAAAAGCACAAAACATATTAATCACAAAAATGCAGAATCAATGCCTCACTCCACTAAACAGGGCTCTCTTGTGTTCAGAGGAGGACAATGTAACTGGCAAATTGCTATCTTTTGCCCTTTACACCAGCCAGCAACTCAGCTTACTGTTCTGGAGCAAGTAAATTCACAAAGAATTTCTTAGTGGGGAAGAAGATAGAAATGTTGGTCAGCTTCTTTGGAGAGGATGCCAAACATGTGTGAGTCACAAGAAAGACAGTGGCCCACTGAGAGCACTTACAGTTTCAATACAGAAGAGTTGTTTCATCAACCCCTAAAAGCCACCCCAGCTCAACAGACGGGATTAGATGTTGAATTACATCTTGTAGGGCTTCTACTCTGGCATTTCAGAAGGTAAACAAGCAGTGTTTTGTGTATATATTGGGCAAAAGGCCTTATCTACCTGAACAGACTGACCTGGAGATCAACTGTCAAGAGAGAAAGAGAACAGCAAAAAAAAACCAGCACAAGAGGCAGACAAGATGCAGCCAGATAAGCCCAGGAAGATGCAGAGTGATGGAAAAGACCAAACACAGGAAGTGAGAGGTCTGTTCTGTAAAGGTCTCATAGCTTAGTCCATAGCCATGCCTCTCCCGGAGAGGCAGAGTGGCTGGAAGCAGCTACTCAGGACACTTAAACCCACCGTAGTTCTCCGTTTCCTTCTGCTGTGAAGTGCCTCTGAAACGTAAACCACGTACTTGGGTTATGCTGAAAGTCAAGGGGCATGGCAGTGGGCTGTGACAGCAGCTGTGATACTTGGGGTCAATGCAAGTCCTGGGGTCAGATCCTACAGAGGATAACAAGGCTCATGTGGGAAATGAGAGGTGGAGAAAACATGGGTCTGGAAACCTTCAGGAGCACTTTAGGGCCCAAAATTCACAACTCCCCAGCACCCACTGCCGGAAGAACTAAGAAAACCCCACCTAGATGTAAATGGAGAGATGATAGCTGACTCAGAAGAGTACGTCTCTTATCAGATATGCATTATAAATCAAACACAGCAGGCTAGAGAAGGAATCATTAATTTTTCAGTTCTCGAACCACAGATATCATGTTTAGCTCTATCCCACTAGTCTTTGTAATACAATGCAAGAAAAATTACTGCAAAAGTAACTAGTCATTGTGGAATCACACACAAATAAAAGTTTAAAGACTACAATGTTACCATTAAACTCTTAAAGAGAGACAACAAAGCTTTAGTACATGTATCTCTATATTCATGCATTCATGCAGTGTTCAAGAAACAAAACAGTCTTGCTGCATGAAGGATGGCCCAAAATGACATTAGACGGAGTAGAAACTGTAGAATTAACCACAGCTTCAGAAGCCCTCTCTGAAAGAACGATCTCCATTGAGTCCTGGGCTAACAGGGCCTCAGCCCTGGAGTTGGCACATTTGTGCAAAACTTCCTAAGCACCAGCACTTCAGTTGTACAGTGCCTCTCTGCCTCAGTTTAAGAAGTAAACAGGGATTATAGCGCTGATGACCTTATTCACAAGTTACCCTACTGGAGACCAGAAGGGATGGAGACTTCCTAAGAAGCAGCACAGCTTTGCCCCAGCAAAGTCTTCTCAACTCAAGCAGTAGAGAAAGCAGATGTTTTCCAACCTGTTTATTATCATCAGCCGGCCAAATTCAATGCCACATGTAAGACCTTGTATGTTATTATCATTGCGATCTATTTGTCAAATGCCATTTTCTAAAAATACACAAAGATGACACAACCAGAACCATTTCATTTCAAGGAACCAGCCCTTCCACTGTTAAAAAAGACCTGTATCTGCCTGTCCTCCTCCATTGTCCCCCAGATCCTTGAGAGCACTGCTCATACAGACTGGCTTTGATTTCAAAATCAATAGATTATGTAAGATGAGAGAACATACTTAGCAGAGCTCTGCCAAGAGGAGCTGAGGTGGTCCTTGCATTTTATTTTTGATACATAACTATCTGGACATAGATCACGTAGAAGTTTTGCTTCACAACTAAAAGAAAATATCACATTGATTCAGTGGCCACACCTAGCAAGCCCTGTTATTTTAATCCTGCATTGTCTTTGAACTGAAATTTCTGTAGCAGATATTAATTCCCTTTGTTGCTGCAGATGCTACAGCTTCCATACGATTTAGAAGTCACCTTATCAGGTTCAGTGGCTTCATATCTCCTTCTGTTTGACTTGTACTGTGTATCAGAAAGCAGCCATTTTATCCACCTCTTTTTACGGAATTCTCAAAACTCGGTCATTAAAAACATCTAGTGTGTTGATGCTCTTATTGTTCTTGCCACAAAGACTCATTAGCCACTTACACAAGATGCAGTACGTGCAAAGCCAGCTTCAAAGAGAAAAGAAAGATGTGAGACTTACGTACCACACAACAGAGAAATGAGACAATAATTTAACAAAAAACCCAATACAAAAACAAGAACCTAGAGACCTACAGTTACTGGTCAAACTCACAGGTCTTGACCACATGAAGATGACCATACAGACATCCTCAAGACCCTGTTCCATCATTGTGCCTTGGAATGTCAGAGGATAAGCCAAGTTAACACTGTGGTTCCATAGGGAAGCCTTGAGGTAGTGGCTCCTGAGCCCAGTGCCAGACGCAAACCCCCATGGAGGGGGAGCTGCCCACCTACACAAGTCATGGCTCCTGCTGCCTGGAGCCAGGAAACAACATCATCAAATGCTGGGGCTTGGTAAAACACAGGAGGTGGTTCAGCAAGCTGCTGACAGTAGACAAGGGTTAACCACAGCATTATTAGATCATAACACATCTGGAGAGTCTTATTGCTGGGGCAAACATTAATCTTCAGAGAAAGCTAAACATGCAAAATGAGATCTCACTGATGAGAAAGAACTGAAAGGGAGGTTGTACACAATGAAAATAAACCTAAATAACTTTTGAAAAGTTAGGCTGAAAAGGGGGAGAGGAAGTATTTTTCCATAAAAAATACCTGCCTCTCCTAGCCGACTGGGATCAGAGTAAGTGGAAAAATTATAAGCTGAACTTTTCCATTTTGAAGCATTTCTGTGATTGACCCAAGTTTCAATTAAAACGATGCTTGTTTATAGAAATGTCCAAGCTCTCCTTATTCCCAGAACTGTACTTAAATTGTGTTGATATAGATATTACATTACATTATTTCCCTGAAGACATGAATAAGAGCTAATGTAAATGCCAATTTAGTTTTAAGAATCCTGGGAGAGTAACGCTTTGTCTGGCTTTATTTATGAAGGCCCTTATATATTTAAGCAGCCTGTAGTTTGCTTTGTTGGGCTCCAACTTAAGTAATTTGTTAATTTAAGAATATTCTGTGATTAGTTCAGTCCGAGTGTGTACCAAGGTTTTCTGGAGAGTAGTCATTTCATGGTGCACATGCACACTGGAAACAGCTACTTTGGTGTTTAGATTTCAAATTCAAGAGATACTTTTCCTGCACCTGGCTCCAGTGTCTTTTGCTGCTGGATGATCTCAACACGCGGCAGCAGAGCACAGGTATTTCATAAGGATTTCACATTTGAAGTGCACAAATGCTGTGTTTACAATTTCACAGAGAACCATGGTAACCACTGCAATATCTAAATATGGGTTACTGTACAGTTTATTCCATAATATCCATCCTGAGAAAAACAAAGAATCAAGTACCCACTAATGTTTGTACAATACGTTTTAGAGCGTAGAATTTTAGGCACTTTGGACAGCTTTGAAGCAAGTCTAGCTAAATTGCATTAGTAATTGAAAAAAACCAATCAGTGACTAATTAAATCCTCTTTCTGGAAACAGACTACTGGCTGAAGATTTATGTAGTAGACACTACACTGTGGTGTACTCATTTGAATTAATTTTTCCAATCACCAAGCTAGGATCCCTAAAATTGCTTCTCCATGGTAAAATAAGATCAAGGCTGGGTAGGTTTTTCCAATCTATGGTATTCTTTGCAAAAGAACAATACAGCATTTCCATTAAAAACTGCAGCATTTCTGTCTCAACCTCCATGCCTCTTCCTCTCAATTTCATTAGCTGCTCCCAGTGACAAATGATCAACTAATAGTAGCTCTGTAACAGTGCAGCCAAATTGAACATTACTCTTGGATTATAGAGAAATGAGTGTTGTATCTACTGGCTTGAATCAAAGGACAGTAAATCAGTGTTCCACTTCTGCACTGATTACACAAGTGTAGCTCGTGTAGCTTTTACAATACTTCCCCCCCACTCCAGTTTGCATCTCCTTCATGCTCTAAACTGGCTTGCACCACTTTATTGCTGTATTCCAGGCATCTTCCATGGCAAAACTCATGGTTTCCCTTTGCTGGCCTTGAAAAGTTTCCTTGTAGCTTATACACTAAGTAAGCACAGAAAACTTGTTCCAGGTCATCTCTCACAGGTCCCACAGAGATCCCCACACCACAGGGCCCTACAGCTGATTTCAGCTGAGAAGCACGTGATAGCAGAGTAAGTTGTTTACACAATAATGTTATGTGTATAATTAGCAACACATATTGTTGCTAATATGTCCCAGGTAATGAACTTCAAAAATCAGATCTCTAAGGTCACCACATGTATTTATCTCTCAATTTAAGTTTTGTGTTTTCGGCAGTAACATTTCTTAGTTGACGTTACTAACAAATCAATTGAGCTTGAACAATCTTGTAGAGATTGTTTCTATTTATAAAAGGATACACATGTGGCATACTTGGACAAACAAGGACAGTATTTAAATTAGCATCTTGAAAAGGACTGCAGACAAAAAAAAGAAAAATTGCTTGTATATTCTTGTACAAAGGCTGAGAGGCCCACCCTGATCTAATTGAGACACTCTCATTCCTACTTCCATATGACCTTAATCTCTGCTTATTAGGAAAAATAGAAAGGAGGTTGCTACTGGCATAAATCACACACTGTCTACAGCTGTAGCCCATGTACAGCAATAACTTCCACTACGGTAGCTCTTCTGCTTTTTTCAAACTGGATCTACAGTGAGCACTGAAATGCCACTGCAGTGGCTGCAGAAAGCTCTGCATCCACAGCTGAACACATGTAGCCATTTACTGCCTTCCACAAACACGATTCTGCTTTTTACTTTCTCAAACTACAGGGGAAAAAAAAATATTCCCATTGATAATAAATACCAGGTTTTGTTCTAAAGGAATGAATTTTAATAGCTTTCAGAAATGTCCTGTATTGACAACTTTGCTGTTCCCCTTGGAAGCAAGATCATAAAATCAGCTAGTTAAAAACAGTAAAATGGAGGCTTCTTATAGCATTAAAAACAAAACAAAGCAAAAACTTTTCACACTTCAGTTAAACATATTTTCCTGTTGAGATTGCCCATCTTATCCTGCATGACAAGGTTGTCTAGATTCTATTTCCAAAAATTTTATAGCAAGATGAAACTGCCATGGCTTAAAAGGACATTTCTTTGTCATAACAAAAGTAAATATTTTTCAGAAGCTTACAGACATGACAACTGAGATGACTGAGGTGAACCAGGCAAGCGTTACCTCTTCTGGATTGCAGGTAGAGTGGACAGGAAAAGCCTGCCATTAAAGATGCATTTAACATGGAAAATGTTAAAGTATCTCAGGAGGCCAAACTGCACTACTTGAAATCAGTATGTGACTGAAGTCAGTTTTAAAATTCACCTGAATAAACTGATCCACACTTTTTTTGCACATTCTTCTTCCCCTGTATAGTGTCACCTGCGTGGCTGTCAGTGAAGCTGCTCCCTACCAGTTCCAGCGATTTCTCAGTTTGGCATACAGAAAGCAAAAACATAAAAGAAAAATCAGAAATACATTAATATTCCAAGTAGTGAAGAATGGTGTGGAAAGAACATTCAAGGAGGGCGGAATTTGTTCCTTTTCATAATTAGCATTACCACTATTAAATGGACCCCTAGCATGGCTAGAAACAGACAAGGTAGAGGGGCTTTGTGCTCCAAAGTTTTCAGAATGCCAAGGATATCTGATCTGACCATCTGATTAGGATGGGGGGGGAGATGGATTGTGGAGTGGCAGTGTTTCCATGTGCTTTCACACACACCACAGCACACCTGGAACTTCTGGCATCACACAGCACAAGCAACTGCCACCAGAGCTCTCCAAATCCACAAGCAGCCTTCGGCAAGTTATTAGGCAGAAGCCAAACTGTAAGAAGGATGTAAGACCACACTCTAAGGCAAAATTCATGCTGTCCAGCAGCATATCAAGATAAAACAATTTGAGCTACAATTTTATCTTTATTTTCTTTGTTGTGCATCTACTTCTCAGCGTTCAGTTCTATTTCCTCTAGGCTGGTATAAAACACACCTGTGTTACAGATGAAGCTCCATACCATCTGTAATATACATTTCATCATTTGTTCTAACTGAAATCAGAACACTGAACTGGCAGAAGTGAGTATCTGCACAGCTGGAACTAAATACTTTAGGCAAGGAAAACATCTTTGGATACAAATCAAATTCACTAAAGCAAAGATGATCTTCTATTAGCTTGACCTTTGCTAGTGACTAAATAAACCCAAGTCAAAACAGCAGACCATATTTTTCCCTTTTTGATCTGTGAACACTAGCAAGTCATAGGAGGAAAAGATCTATCGGACAGTTCAAGAACTCTAGGTACACATTTTTTTCATTATATATAGTTCATACTATATTCATATTATATTATATTCATATTATATTTTCATTAACTACCATCCAGGATGGTTACTACAGTTTTGAACTTTAAGGTGCTATTACCTGATTATTTTAAGGCTGTTCCAGTGCAGGATCAGATGACTGCAGGAAGGGGGTAGTGCCTATGATTTAAGAGGTGAATGCATCGTAAGTGCATCTGGATTCATATATATCTGACTACAGAAATGCTGAGTCTTTCTAGTTCATTAAATACAGTAACATGATATACAAATGTGGGGGGAGCACAAATTTTTCTGTAAATATTCATCAATTGAAGCCAAGCTTTCCTCCCTGTTAAGGTAAATCTAGGAGCCCTGCTATGGAGCACAGTCTACCAGCCATTCTTCCTCCTTCTGCCATCTGAACAGCACAGGTTTAGCTATGTCTCTATTTTCTTTCGATCCCTACTGCGACTTCAGTTTCTCTTCTACACCAATTTATCACTCCTCAGTTTTTTCCTGAAGGTTATTGGTATTAGACTCCCTGTGCCACAGACTGCATTACAGTGCCAATTGCAGATGTCTGTGGTGTATATCTATGATTATCTCCCATTATGACTCTTAAGAACAAAGTTGTTCGCATCTTCAGTACTGACTGAATGTGTTTTCACCTTATTTGCGCTTTCACTTCACCCAGAAAATTACCCATTTTATTATCCCATTTCAAAAGATAATATACAGCAGTGTTACTACCATTATATCAAAGATGTAGTGGCACCTAGACCTTTGTTATGAATTACATGTTTCTACTGTATTTCAAAGGTGCTCAAGAAGCTGCATGCTACGGAAAATAGTCTGAAAATGGGTATTTTATCAGAAACTTCAGGCCTACAATATTCAGTGAATGATGAGCTTTTTTTTCCTTACTCAAATGAGCCACAGTTTCCCCTTAAAACCATATGCTTTCAGCTGGCTGTGTAATCTCCAGACACAGGCACTGCAGCTGCAGAACTAACTCAGAAGTTCTCAGCACTAACACCTACAGTAAGTAGCCAACTTAAGCAGGTGAAGAGAACTATTAGCTCCAGAATAATTATAGAATCATTTAGGTTGGAAAAGTCCTTTTAGATCACTGATTCCAACTGTTCACAGGTGACATTCTACTTGCTGACAATTAAGCTAAATTCTCTGCTAATACTGAAGGTGCAGAACCTAAAATAAGGTGGCAAGTTCTTGAAACTCAGGGTCTTTGAATGAATACAATTAGGTTTACACCACAGCACTTGGTAGTCCAAGGCATAAGAACCCAGACTTCATTGAAATTGGTTAATTTGTTATCTCTAACAAAAAGCCTTATGAGAAATACAAAGAAAAAATGGTTTTGGTAGAAATAAGTTCAGGTTTGCCAGGACTGAATCACTGGATTCGTGCTATGTTAAGAAGAATTGGTTCTTCCTTCATTACACTGTTTGATTTGCTCATATAAGTAAATTAACTTAATCATTCTACACAACATTATTGATATGTTCCTTCATAATGCTTAGAGTTAACGCTTGTTTACTCTCCCACTGTGACAAATCAGACCACCTACTCAGACACTGTATTTATTACTGAAGGAACACACATGGAGTGCTAAAAGCCTGTGATAATACAAGTGCAATATTTAGTTGCTTTTCCAGGCAATAATCTTGATAGCTAAATAGTTTAGTTCCCCCTCATAAAACCAGAAGAAATACAGCAGCGATACAGTGAATCGTAAATGCTTAGCTGAGGAAAAAGAATAAAGGAGAATCTAAAATGGAATTTTCCTAAAGTATAACAGTACCACCAATCAGCACCACGATGAACTAATAGCGGACACTGTGTAATTCAAACACTCTTTATGTGCTGCTTTTTAGCAAAGGTGTTTGGAAAAAAAGTTAAAAATAAAGACCACATTGCTAAAAAGCTAACCCCGGCCTTCAAGTTCAAAGAGCTTTTCATCCAGCAGAAGATACTCATAATGTGTGGCATGAGCCCACAAACATGTCTCAGGGAGAAGCCAAGTCAGAGCCTCTGTTTTCATACGTGTTACTCAGAAATGTTTCCAGTGCCCTAAAAAGCTTATTTTTTCTATTCAGTAAGTGGTTTAAAACCAATTATTATTCAGTTTTTCCACTGCACTGAAGTTGCTCAAATCTCTGACACCCTACTGAGGTGATCTGCACCCAAAATTTGATAGAAGTCCCATCCATCTTCAGTTTCATGTGTTTATACACAGGTTACTTCATTAAGAGACACAGCAGCCTTAGAGTTTAATGACACAAATAAGGAATTAATAAATACACACGTAAATCTGCCTCTGATTAAGTTCTTGTGCTATGACAAGCAAGCATGGATTGTATCAAAAGCACCACTTAAAACAATTTTAGGCCAGTGTTTCAACTGCTGCATCTCAGAGCTCTATCCAACATCAAACGAGTTGTGCAAATCAACACACCTGAAAATTCAGGTCTATCTCAGCCTTTAATAACATATCACAACAAAAAGATCTTCAGGAGACAAAACACTGCCTGTGGAAAAAGATAAAAAATGGAAATGCTCAGGAAAGGGGAAAAAACCCACCGCCACACAAAAGAAACTAATCTCATGCATATGGCTTGCTTTGATTCCACAACAAAGATAGATTTTACTAAAACTGCTCAGCATGAAAAACAACACCAATCCCATACAAACTCATCTGAGTATTTTTGAATGGACAGGACTTCAGATTCTGCCTGACAACAGTTGCTCAATTATGTGTTACTTTTATTACACACAAGACTTGGCAGCAGCAGAGAACGTATGTCTGGGACAATCCCTAAAAAATTTACTAACACTTCAAGATACACAGGCCAAGTTACAATATGGAGAGATCCTCAAAATACTTCATTTTGCATGTAATTATTCACTGATAACAGAGGGAGCAGAGCGAAGTTTCAGACTCGGTAACAGATTAAAACCGATTGCTTCTTCCATACCAATTGTAAAACGAACATCTCAGTTGATGTCCTGCTGCCAAAAGGATGTTTCAACAACAACTGTGTTACCAGGAAAGTCTCACATCACTAAGCAATTTGTAGCTCTACACTGGAAGTATCCTATGAAAACAAACATACAGCTTCCAAAACAACCTTAGCATAAATCCATTTCTCAAGCAGCCGGAAAAATAAATGCTGGCATTAAGGCCCCTTTTTTTATCATTTAATATTCGCCACTCCAATGTCAACCAAGTTCATCACAAAAGCCAACTTCTGTCCTGTGTTTGCCTATGAGCACCAAACTATAATTAGATGCCCAAATGATGAATGATAGGCTGATACTTGTACTAGCTCTTGAGGCTTGACCAGTTCTTGAAACAGTGTAATATCCTGAAAGGATTTACCCGTACTTCATATCAAATGCATTGAAAACAAGCAAGGAAAAATCAAGGCACATTAAGTCAAGAGCAAAACTCAGTGTCAAAATCTGTTCCGATTTAAGAAACTGTTAGACAAAACAACATTTACATTTTATTCTGAATTCCTACATTGACATTACCATACCAGTGACGAGCATTTTGAAACATCGAGAATCATATCACAGCCAAACCACGAAAGATAATGACACAGACACATACTCCCACTCTTATAGAGCCTTCTGCTTCCAACAGCTTCACTGAGCTAAGTTAAAAAATAGCAATGGCAAAACAAGGAAAACAGAGTTCCAAAATAAGTGCGACAATAAATCTTAATATGCAATAGCCATGTTTTCATCTTCCCAAAGGCAGCTTAGTCAAAGCTCCTTTCAGAGCACAGTTTTGTAGCATCTCTGGAAACACCGACACCTCTGCAGGGAGGGTGCCGCTAAACGCACAGGGTTAGCGAGCTACAGAACTCGAGTGTATAGAAAGGGAAAGGAAACAGCCAAAGCACTACAGCACTCACATATTAATATAACTACAGGAGATCTGCAAGCCGACAGCCACAGCTCCCTTCTGCATTTAAGGGAGAAGGGAAGGAGTGAAGAGGAAACAGGGGAAAAGTTTCCTCGTCTTTCCGTCAAGCAAATGTAAATTTGTTCATTAGCTCCTCAATCTTTCAGGAACAGTTACATAAAGATATGTAAAATCAGTAATCCTTAGAAAAGGATTCCTTCCACTTCAAAAGGCTGTGCCGGATAAACCCTGAGACACGCGAGAGGTTGACGGGAGAGGCCAGCTCTTCCTCCTGAAGCACAGAGACTCCAGCCAGCTGAGACACGGGCTGGATCCACGCCTGTCGGCACCGCGGAGGCTGGGGCTGCATTTCCCTCCCGTACACCAGCCCTGCACAGACGGGCAGAGGGGCTGCTGGGCTCTGGCATCTCTGATGCACACAGCCGGCAGCTGCGGGAGGCTGATGGGGTTTTACGTGCCATGAAATGGTGGATCTGACTGTCAGGCACGTTTTATGATAGGGAGAGATCGTGAGCCTCTGCAAACCCAAGCCGGGCAGGGATAGCAAGAGGCAGGCGGGGAGCGGGACCAGCAGAGGCAGGGCCTGGAGGACTGGCAAGCCCAGCCGCCTCCCCCCGCCGGGCCGGGTGGCCCCAGCCCGGGCCCCCCCTCCGCCAGAGCGGTACTTACGTGAAAACAAAAAATAAAGTAGTCGAACCCACTAATAAGGCAGCTGCTGTGGAGACCGGGATGTATTTAGTAGGTTTAAACCTCTTTCCAGTGCTGCTGGGCATCCTGTAGTTTACACATCACTATGTAAATCCAACCCGAGAGGAGGGAGCCGGGAGGATGCGGGTCCCTCCGGCGCGGGGAGAGCGGGACCCGGGCGGCTGGGAGGGACGGGAGAGGGACGGGAGCAGCTGACCTCCAGCACAGGAAATCCCACCCA
>NW_008238337.1:7378435-7379382 GCF_000691975.1 Corvus brachyrhynchos
CCTGCGGACAGGGGTGTCTAGGTCTATCCTCTCTACAAGAAGCCCCCCCTCCTCCCCCGAAAAGAAAAATGGCAATGAACTGAGCTCCACAGGGCGCTGTGTGGGACGCTGAAGCTCCTGTAGCAGCTCCCTGTACAGCGGGGCTCTAGAGGGGGCTGCGGGCACGGCACCGCCGCAGCAGCCCCGGAGCGCAGCGGGGTCCGCGCAGGGAGCGGCTCCGAGCGGGGCCCTGCAGGACAGGGCGAGCTGCACACGAATCCTGCCTTGCTAGCTCAGGGAATAAACCCTACTTTTCATTCTGCTACAGCCAGAGTCACAGTATTAACGGAACTGCTGCACTCTGCCAAATGTAACTGATTCCAAGATCCATAACTGAGTGCAAACATAACTGAAATTACACTATAGTCTGTTCTTTAAAAAACTATCCATTAGCATCAGGACGCAGACAGAAGAGGTAATTTAAGGTAACAACAGAAAGTTCACTGAATCGGCTTTCCCAAGAGTAGTGTGTGAATGGCTCCTCTGTTCACACTCGGGGGCACCACGCAGCAGCTCGCCTCAGTCACAAGGACACCCTCCGATGGGAAGAAAGGTTCAAGGCCGCTTGGAAGTTTAGAAATCAAGACCAGGAGCTGCATGCATCTTGCTCCCTCCCTCCTGCTTTCTTTCTCAGCTAATCCCCCTTTTGCAGCTGCCAACATGCAGATAAGTAACCCCTGCCTAACACAAAAGCCACATTTGCAGCATCTGCTGGGTGTTGTTAAAAGCAAGCTTGCCCTAGAAGGCATACACTGCAGTGCTGTTCTGAAAGGACATTCATAATTTCTTGTTTCAAGAGACTTGATTATTTCCACAGTCCTAAAAGTCTTAAGAACAGAACAAGTAAAACCCAACCAAAAATCTGTAAGGGTCCTCAGCTTTGCAGTTTGCAAACTGCAAACTCCCCC
>NW_008238337.1:7379398-7391385 GCF_000691975.1 Corvus brachyrhynchos
CCCAAACAAAAAACAAATTTTGAGCATCAGCTTTAACAAAAGCAAAGCCAGCAAGTTCCAGCCTTAGGACATATGGCTATGTGAAATCTCAGCTTTTGCTAACAACGGCCCTGCTTAAAAAAAAAAAAATCTTATCCAAAAGGGACTACAGCCAGAAGGCAACTTAAAATGATCTCCAGAGTTGGATTTTAAGGAATGGGAAGGAAAACATCTACTGAAAGTTAGTTATTTTTGAATGCTTGGGGGATTGAATGTTTCCTTGCTTCACTACTCCTTGTCATGCTAGCTTATTAGAATTAATTATTCTCCAACCCCTTGTAAGTAATCAAAAGGTCAACAGTTTTACACAGAATCAGGCTCTGCATACTAAGCTGAAAGGCTTCAGGTACAGCTACATGAGCATGTTAAATCAGATCAAAGGCACACCTGGGAAGCAAATCTCTCCATCACCATCACTTACCAGGTCTGATGTGTATTGCTGAGTGGTCTTCAAGGAGCCAGCTGGGTCCCTTTTCAACAAAACTGGGCTGGAAGATCCATTTCAGGAGCACACCTAATGTTCTGGGCCACAAGTTAGTTTAGCACCACTTACTTGACAAAAGCAGAGACTTCGTCACTTACATCAGTTTAATCATCTTCTTCCTTCCCACTCAAGCAACAGTCTGGGTGAAGAATTTTAAATGCAAACAGAACTCTGACTAATTTTTCAGTGATATTTTTATTTTAATCTGGAAAATGTTATTCTAAGCAACATTATAGACTGTTCATGAAGTTTGGTCAGCATCCTGTAATGGATAGTATGAGAATTACTCAAATGCATTTCTTATGTCTTGAAAAATAGTAAAGAAGTTGTCTCCCAAGTGACAGTCATATCTGCATTTTTAGCATGGACCTGCAAGTTTCCTTTCTAGGTGAGCCACAGAAACATCCTGTCAAGTTTCTAGCATGAGCTGGTAAGCAATAGGCACAAGTTCATTTTAAGATACATATCTGGAGTATAAAGATTTATTTAAATTTCATTATTTTTAAAGATGAAGCCTTTCTGGGACAGTAACATTCCTTCATGTGAATAGAGGAGTTATTCTTAAGGAGACTATGCTTCCTCTGCACCTCATTATTTTCAGTTGTATTTTCCCCTAAGGACTCTTTCCTCCATAAAAAGTCTGCTTCTCAAAGACAGCTTTGCAAGTGGGGAGGATTCAGCACTTCTGCTCGTTCCAGCCTTCAGAATGGTTTTCCCTTCATCACTCTGACACACTGATGCTGATCCACTCTCACTGTATCAGCCCCCACTTATTGGGCCAATCTTTCAAGCCATTCCTGTTCTGAAAAGAGGCTCTCAGCAGCAAGCAACTTCGGCTTTTTTTTTTTTTTAATATCCCAATCACACAACACTTCTCTAGAGGGAGACTAAAGATAACTGAGTTATCAGGACACAAAGAATTGTACCTTTCATAGCCACAAGAAGAGGTGCATCTCCAAACTGAACTGATCTCAAAGATCACTGTGGGAGCCTGGTTTGAGCTGCACAATCATCCTGTGGATCACGACACCTGTGCTGTGCAGTCATGCAGACCCAGCATTTCCAAAAAACAGCTGAGACATTTCATTTTACAAGGCTACAGTGTTGGGCTTTGGGATTACTTTTTTCTGGTGCACATTGTAGATTACCTATCAGAAAGCAGTGATTTTCTGTAATTTTGTGTCCAACAGTTCCCACAGTTCACCTCATTTCCTTCCCACTAACACTCCAGTTCTCAAGAATGCCCTGTTTTCAAGCCAGCACAAAGCACTGCTGAGCAACACTCAATCTCATTATTACAAGCCAAGTATATTTAAAGCAGTCAGATGACTTTACCTGTCAAACACTAAGGGTGTCTGAGGAGGACTTGACTAAAGCTGAACAGGCATGTCTCAGAATTGCTCTCCTGGAACACCTTTATTTCAAGGACTGCAGTTTCTGGATTCACACTACCTTATGAGCATGCCAGAAGATTCTGGCAGCACTGAGGTAAACAGCAAAGGCAGCAAAAGAGCAATCTAAAAATAATCTAGCAGAGCATGGCTAGTAATTGCATGTCTTCTTGCAAGATTTTACTCTGAGGTTTTACCCCAAAGGAGGAAGGGCCAACCACAGAAGTTGTGTTGGAGCCACATGGCAGGGTACCCCTCTCGGAGCTGGTAAGATGAAAGGAAACTCACAACAGAGCAAGAATCAAGAAAGCCATGCAATTTTCATATCAAGTCATGGCACTAATTTTAGCTGGAAATCTTAGCTACGTGATTAAGAAAATTCTTTTATTTTGCACACTTGAAAGTACTGAAAATCCCTGGAATATTTTATTGGTCACTTGCAAGTTAGCTCCTAGCTTGTATTTGCTGTTGCCATTAAACAGTGACCACAATAAATAATTATACTTTTCTTACTACAACAAATGTAGTTGCCAGCCCTTGTAGTATTCGTGACCTGCAAACTGTTCAGGGTCACTGGGAGAACCCTCAAGGATCACCAATTTGTTGTTTAATAAAAGCTGGTTTTCCCCTCTAATGTGCAGTGCTCAGAACAGAGCCATCTGGATCATCTTGTGCTGCACAGTGCTGCCAGAAAGTGCCAGACAGTTCTAGGTACGAGCCAGGCCTAGTAAGTTACCCACTGGAACTTTAATTTGACAATTTTCATTTAGTTGTTCATTTCTTACCAGATAAATCAAGAAATTATTGCCTAATGATGACTTTTCAGTAGCCTTAACAGATATACCACAAAATTTTCTAGATGATTCCAATAGATATTTTTCATGGGATGGCTTTTGCTCAGAACAGAGATGGAGTATTTCCCAACAGCAGTGATGAGGCATGTCAAGTTTCATTTACTATGAGACTTTGGTAACTCTGCAGACTGATTCTTAAATGATCCCCACAAAAAACTACTTACATCAGAATGAGGTAGACCTCCAGTTTTAAAGATTCACTAACCATCCTGTTTAAAACCATTACTTAAGTGCAATTCTCCTCCTCTAGAATGAAATATCACTCTAAATGATGCTGCTGAAACTCTGCAAGCCAACAATGCTCATAAACCAGCAAACAAGATGTTAAAACTGATAAGCACTGTTTATATGAAACAATGTTAACTTTAATTAGAATAGTTAGAATAGCTTGAGAAATACCCTCCAAACATACAAAATATTCAGTCATTTTAATGTCTAATCCATCTTTGTTGATGTTTACAATAGCCATAATTGCTTTTATGGAAAAACGTAACTACTTGAAATGAGGCCAGCCAGCACAACATGAATAGGCAAGAGCTCATGACACCATTAGCTTCTCTGTTAGGTCATAAGCAAATTGCACATCTTGATACAACAGTTCATATCTACAATACAGTGAATCAGCTGATGTCAGTTTGTAGAGTCAAGACTGATAAACAACGAGCTGCACTTTTCCAGCTTGAAAGCTGGAAACATGTTTAAGACTGTAAAGCTGGTGAAACACTTGCAGTAGTCAGACACCTTCCACAAAGGAAGTTTGCTGCACGTAACATCTGATCCAGATTTGTGCCAGCACCTTCTTTGTACTTAAAACATTACATTGGTGTAACAGAAAATACACCCCACAAACATTACCTGTACCATTAATACTTTACAAAAAACCATCTGATCTGATGTATGTTGCATTTTCACTAGGAGACTATAGCAAACTGGTTTGACAAGTCTTCCAAATATGAACAGGTCTTAAGTCAGTGGTTGGTGTCGAATGTGACTTAAGTGGACAGATATTCCATACTTAAATTTGCATATTATAAAAATACAGTGGGCATAAATCTAATGCATAGCTGTAGGTACTAACACTACTCAGCTCTTAAATATTAGGAAGATGTTTGCTCCTGTGCTTGTCAGTTTTCACAGCCTCAAGATTTATTTCCTTATTCTTACTTGCTCAAGCTGCTTACTTGAGAAGCACCTTGTTTTCACAAGCACTAGAGTCTTGACAAATCACTTGCATGTAGAATCCATTCTACAGCTGATCATTTCAAACTTTTCTTCATCAAGCAAACCACTTCTGATCTGTTGCAGTTAAGTTTTCCTTAGCTCCTTACTCTGAAAATGATACTGTCAAAGATTTAGCTAAGGTTGGTAAAAAACTGGTAATTCCTTTTCTTTCTATTTTCAAGAGTAATTCTAGCTAAATCTAATTAGGAAGACCTTTAAAATAGATCCTAAATAAACCATCATAAAATAAAATAAAATCCTTTATACACACCTCACTTCACTGAACTAGTGTAAGTTTACACATGAACTCAGCAATGTAAAAACACTTTGAAATTAGTTTGGCTAATCAAAATTAAGACATTGGCTTGCCATGGACACCTCAGAAAATACAGCTTGCTAGAAACAACCTGGAGCAGCCAGGACAGATGGGTGTCCTGGGAACAGGAGGGCATAAATAAAGACAGCAAAGGGAAGTTAACTGGAGAGGTTTAGGGTTGTTAAAATAACCACCCACTGTTTAAGGACTTGGCACTGAAAGCCAATGGCAATTTGTACAGATCAAAAACCAGCAGGGCAGTTTATAATGTAATCTCCACCACTGTCTCCATTTCTACACAAATAGGTGCAATTTAATATTACTGAGGTGCCAAGCTGAGTTTTCTGAACTCTGATTCGGAGTCTTTTCTTTAGAGAAAAGTTTCTAGCAACATTTTTCACTGAATTATGTGAAGGAATGCACGGAGATGGAGCAGCACAAGGCCCAGCATTGCTGAGGAGCATCAGAGTTCAGCACAACTCATTGTGATCCACACACAGCATCCACCAGAGGACACAACACTCTCAAAGAGGTAACAACTCTTAGCAATAAAATCCAAAGAACTACTCAGACTGATTTTTTTCCCCCTTTACATACAGCTTTAAGCATGTTGCATCAAAATTAAGAATTTACAACATTCTCCTATCTGCATAGCGTTGAGAAGAATTTTAATTTTCTGAGTTTTTGGTATCACTGAGAACTTGTGTTTGATACAAGCTACCTTATTATACAGGAAAAAAAATATCGACATTTAGTGTTAAAACAACAAATTGGGAGTGTTTGCAATTTGTGAATGAGAGATTTAGTATCATTAATACAAACTTACTCCTGGAGAAAAAAACCCCCAACAGATTAGTGTAGTCTTCAAAATAATTAACATGGAATCTAGAGAGAACTATTTTAAATTCATTTCTATAATAAGTAGACTTCTTTAAGACCTGAACTACCTGTTAAGAAGGTATTCTTTTGATGCTTGTCCACAGTTAACAATTTCTAAGTTGAATTCATCACTCAGGAATCCTCAGACATTCATCCATTCAGCATATACACAAAACCATTAGTACCATCAAAGGCTGGGTCATTAAGCCTGGCTATATAGCATCTTTCTAAACCTGAAGCAAGCAGAAAATTTGTACAAATTGCAGACTTTAGCACCCAACAATGCTTTACTAACCCTATTGTATTTTCCTTCTTTATCAAACATGGAATAAAGCTTTTAAAAAATCTTCACTTGGCAGCCTACCTTACCTGTAGGAAAGTTTAATCATTAGAATAACTTGTACAAAAAAAAAAAGGTGTTATTTCACCGAGATAATTTTAAAAATACTTACTGCTTTTTAATGTGTAGAACAGCTAAAGCAACCAGAATATTGACTGACCATCCTTTAGTTTAGAGGACTAAAGTATTCTTCAGCCCAATGTTACCTAGAGAAATGATTTTACTGAGTGGTCTCTCTTAACTTTGCTCTTTGAGACTGCAGACTTGCAAGGATGGTTGCAATCCATGAACTGTAAACACAGATCAGTTAACTTAAACAGGAATGGAAATGTCTTGAAGTCATTTAAGGATGCTGAAGTAAGAGGGGAAGAGAGGGTAATAACATTAAGCAGGAGTCATCAATAACCAATATTAAGACAAATTAAGTCATTCAGGTGCTGCCCCCCCTCTTCTGTACAATGTTTGACAGTGAAATGCAACTCACCCATTTTGCTGCCTTCATCACTTTGCCCCTGAAGACTAAAAATGCATTCCCAGTATGAATTCTCAAAATAAAAAGCAAATCCTTTAAATGAAAATTTAAGTTTATTTTGAAATTTTTAAGTCATTTCTATCAATTTAGACACAGTTTGACATTATCAGATCATTTACAATGATTCATGGATAAAGATTTGGCTTTTACATTCAAATGTTAAATACTTCAAAATAGCTTTGTCTTGTTATTTCCAAACCAGAAACACTAAAGAGCATTTTGTTTTGCCTTTCAACCATCTTCGTTAATTAACAGACTTTTGATATCTGCTGTAGTTCAAGGGGAACGTGCAAAACACCAAAGGAATTATTTTGTTTGAATGAAGTGAGTACCTGAATTACAGTTCCAGATTTAAGACTCGTTCACTGTAGCATCAAAAGGCAGTGCTAAGAAAAAAGACGTGATTTTTTTTTTTTTAAAAATATATTTTCCTCAGGTACACTGCAGAACCTGACTGAGCTAAAAGCCTCTTTATGAAGACAAAAAGGTCTTGCTATCCCATGTTAACATCATTCAGTCTTACAGTTTAGCAAGTTTTGTCCAGTTTTCATAATTATTTTGGAAACTATTATAAAATTTCATCTCTATCCTAACACAATCCTTGTATTAGTGTTTAACAACAAAATTCAATTTATCTATTAGACTTAATTCTGTTGATTTTATTGCTTACTAAAGTTTATTTTCTTACTCTCTAGCACTAATTTGAAATTGGATAAACTAAAAACATTTGCAGGGAAGAGATTTGATCAATTTGCCCATTCTGGCAAGGAGGGTGTCCCTCAAGCATGTGCACCATAATTAACTGTTCCAAAATGAATTCCAGACTGCTGCTCTCCAAGAGGGACAGCCTCCCTACCAAGCATCTGAGAAGTTCAAAACTCCTCTAGTTTGTAAAAACAATGAGCTCCAAAGCCCTGGGAAAAAAGCTTATACATTTTAGACCTATAACAACAACAGGCTGGCAAGGGGAATGTCACAGGAAGGTACTCAAACAGCTCAGATTCCTTTGCATACACCTCAGCGTAACAGGCTGCTGCTGCTGCCTTCAGTCAGCAACAGCACACCATGGAAGATCTGGGACAACAGCAGGAACTGTCTGCTGGAATCAAGCCTTTGTACTATTAACAAATTTGGGGCAGGGGGAAGCACAGATTTTGTTTTGTAAGAGGGAAATGCTTCTCAAATCTGACATAATACATATTTGTCCCCCACCTTTATTTTCACTGTCTGATGGATCATCATCAACAGTGTGCCAGAAATGCTCTTACTGCCTGATTCCAGAAGCCTGCTGTGTTTCAAGAAGCACAGGCACATTCCCTGCTCAGGTACACACAGCAGCAGGTGTGAAAGGTCTGTTACATTACAGTTTAGAAGCCATACAAGAAACACAAATGCAATCCTAATCTTCCCTGCTGACAAAGTCTGTTAACCTACTTAATCCACAGGAATGATGATATGTAGCTCAATTAAACATGTGTATTCATAAGCCTTTACAGTATACAGAAAACTCAGTTCTGTCCCCTGATGCGGTTTTCAAGTTTGTTTTATTCACTCTTTTGGATGACTATAAATAAGTGTTTCCACTATGGAAAAGAAAGTTAGCACAGTACATTTTCATGACTGGGGAATGAATTTTTCTGAAGACACCTTCCAAAGGGCAAAAGCTTAGAAAAAACAATGTGAATGTTGAATTCAGTTCCATATAAAGTCCCTTGTAAAAATTAAAAAAAAAAAAAACCAACCAAAAAAAACCCAAAAAAAAGGAAAAGAAAAAAAGAAAAAAGTAAAGGAAAAACTGCAAGGCCCAGGATGATTTTATTGCTTTTCTTCAGTTTTTTCCTTGGTCTCTTTCTTCTCAGATTCTCTGCTCTCTTCTTTTACAGAAAGCTCTTCTAGTTTTTCAGCAACTTTATCAGCACTATCATTTTTGTCTGTGCCTGCTAAAAGATTGGTTAGGAAAAATGTTACATACAGGCAGTAATGGATTTCCCTGTTAGAAAGAGTAAAGACAGAGGGTGAGGGGGGTGGGGAGAGACAGCTGGTATTGGACAAAAATTAAGATATTCTTCACTGACCACTGGAGTGACTCATTCCATTTCTTTTCCTCTGGTAATTACTTCAGATGTCAGAATTCAAGAAATACCACTCGTATATGTTAATCACTACATAAGGGCTTAATCACAGGGACTGAGCAGTGTGTAACATCTGGCCAGCTGTGCTGCTACCAATAAGGTATCCAGACAAGTCCTTAGCTTCTTGTCATCTTAACCAAAAAAAGCAAAGCCAAGTTCTCCAGTTTGAAATTGGGGAATAGGAATTCTTAAGACTGGAAAACTCCAATCTAAGTATCTCGAAGAACATTGACTGCGGTAGTTTGTTCTTAAGATGGAAATGTTTATTATATTTACATGGTGGGACACCTTGTCACACAGGCAATTCTAAAGGGAAGTGCAATAATCTATTAGAGACTTGTGAACAACTTCATACACATTAACAGCTATAAGAAAACATTAAATATTATACTTGCATGATTATACATTTGTGAAATTTGGGAAAGGGACCTGCAAGGAAGAAAGAGCACTGTGGCTGCAGTGTTCACAGTTCATTTGTGTACTATAAGCCACAAATACTTCCTTGGTAGCCTTTCCAAAGCAGCGATGTCCCAACAGCAACTGTAACAGCCTTCTACAGGAAAGAAGGCCATCGTCACTCCTGTGAGCTCTTACTCTCGCAGACAGAAAAGCACCTGAACTGAAGGCTGCAGTTCAGCACAGAGTGAGTCTGCTGGAACACGACACTCCAGGGTACTGCAACCACTCACACAGCTCAGAAATGTGGCACCGAGTTACACTGAGACTACCTTACCTTTCTTTGCTTTCTTGCCTACTTCGTTCCTGCATTCTTCAAATTTTGCCTTGAATTTCTGTGCATCTGTTTCAGTAAAGATAAAATATTTTTTCATTACTTTTACTGCCTCACAACATTGAATACTTCTAATCTGGAAGAAAGATACCCCAGGAGAAGCTTTGTGTAAACAAAATTTTTAGGGACTTATGAAGTAGTCTAGTAAATCATACAAGATGCAAAATTCTTCAATCGCATCTTTGTGCAACAGCAATTTATCTTCTTCAGCAAGTTTACTAAAGCGGCTTATTTTGCAAGATACTCAAAATGTAATGCCAGCAGGAGCTGTTCTGTAGTTATTGCAACTCCCAGCTGTCTGTAGCCTAAAGGAATAGGAATACGATGTCAGAGACTGCTAATACAACTATACGTATGCAGAAGACTGAAGATTAGCTTTGAACTGCTATCCTTGCCAGCTACATTATACCCCAAGAGTTTTCCACACCCTGACCATAACTGGGGTTCTTAGCATCAGCAAAGGAAGATAATGCCTGTTTCACCAGTACAGCATTCAGACTCTGTACCCAAGGGCTATTCCTCACTACAAAAGCCGACAATGCATAATCTTCATTACATTCTAAGCCACCACTCAATTCAACAACCATTCCAAGCAGCTGATCAAATTTCAGTAATGTTTCTACACAAGTAATACAAGCAACAAGAGACTGGCCAAGGAGCTTCCTGACAGCAGAACGACCAAGGTGGTACTAGCCTGCTATCCCAGGCTGGTCTGGCTGACCACAGGAGGTCACTGTTGCCCCACAGGCATTCTGAAGGCACTTTGTAACTGGTCCAGGAAGTGTTTGTATCGATTCCTTTTCAAGCATCTCAAACAGGAGAGACACCTGAAGGACAAATTTATGTCTCTTCACCTGTCATCTGCTTAGTCAGTACTGCAAAGGGCAAACAGGAAGAAAGGAGTACTCCTTTAAGGCAGAACATTCAATAAGCTGAACAGCCTCTACCAGAAAGACGGAAAGACTTCTCAGAGATGAGCAAACAGTTAGCCTTTAATTTCCTTCTGGATCATGAAGCAAGCACTAAGCAGGTGGACCAGAAAGGTTTGTCTAACTAAACAATATAACACCGGAGACTTAAGGCAAAGGAAAAAGACAAGATATACTAAGTTCTTTCCTGATGTAGTCAAATCCATCAAGTTTTAAAATACACAACCACTTTATGATCCATCTAGTACGTAGGGAGAAAAGGAAGCTAACACACTAAACTTGTGTGGCAAATTGTAAAGCAAGAAATGCAACACTTTTTCATTTTGCTTCTTTAAAAAAAACCCAACCAAACCAACAACAAAACAACATAAACCCCCTCTGCCCATAAACACTTCTTTGATTTAATCCCAGCTGATCCATTACTAGTTACTGTTCTGGTACTCGGTGTAGTCACTCCAGAAAAAGCCACCGACTAGTTTGATGGGTCTGACTAGCACTTTTCACTGAGGGTTCCATTTAATCAAAACAAAGATACTACATACTTCATTAGAAAAAAACCAACCCAGATGTTCTGCTAATGCAGACAGACCAGAAATATCAGGTCAGGATTTCCTTGTTTCTAATGCAAAAATCTAATCTTAACTACAATGGAGCACCCGAATTAAATGAAAGTAAGCTGCACATGAATCTCTTAACTGCTTTTAGTTTTATTCTAATTGGCATTGCACTTACATGAAATGGTTTATGTTAAAAAAGGGCCTAGGGCAGAAACAGTACAAATATTACTGCAGACCTAATTACTTCACTGTTTGTCAACAGATGTGGTTAAGTGATTAACAAACTTCTCTCAGATAAAGAATTAATTAGCTAACACTACCACGAAGGGGTGAGATACAGCATGTCTCAACAATGGTTTAGAGCAGTATTCAGGCAAGCAGGGTAACATAACAGTTTACAATCAGTGTAAGTTCAGTGCCAGTCCACTCACTCTCTGCGTTTAGAAATCGGATTGCCAGAAGTTCGGGCTTGGGACTTTCATCTGCAAAGTCAGCATGTGTGTTCCAGACCCATGCCCTGTCGCTCCCAGCGTTAGGCTTCAGCTCCATTAAGGGTGTGACTGAAAGGAAAGCATTAAAAGATGTACAGAGCACAATAGTAAATGTTTTCCACATCAGCCTCCATAAATCTCAGTGACAACGGGCTGTGATGGTTACGTAAAGCACTTGACACAGAATTTCTCTGGGATAAGTACAAGACAATGGTGCCCATGTGTATTTTTCCTTACACTGTCAAATAAAATGATGCAAGACCGTTACTGTGTGAGAGGATGCTGGATTCACTACTGTTAGGAAAGAGAGTTTAATTCAATTTTTGTTTAAAACAGATGACTGTGATACTAAGAGATGCAATCACTGAGCACAGCTCTGAAGTACAGGCAAATGATTTAGGAGGAAAAGGCATCCAGACAAACAACACTCATTCTTCTTTTGCACACCGAAACTACCACCAAAATTAATTTTAAAAAACACTATTCCTACAATTAGTCATCAGGTTAATTCTCTCTCCCATCATTTTAAAACTGTACTACAAGATATTACAGAATTCTGCAGTGCTGCAAAGTGTTCAGTGTATTTTCAATCTGTTTGCTCCCTTCCAGTAAATGGGGCCCTTTCCCACCAAGACACTACAATTACCTCACCTGACTGACTCGAGAAGTTGAAATGTTACTTCACACAGTACCTTAAGACTTTGTACATTACAGACATGCAAAGTATAAGCAGGGCTTTTTTTCTGGGTCCTGTCTAGTTCAGGAGAAATCTGAAGAGTCTACTCCCTTCCCTGCATTTTTAAAATCTAGAGATCAAAATACATTTTGCTCCATTTAATGCTTTGCAAAAATGAAGAGAGTCCTTTTGTCTGACTGTGAGTCAGCATAAATTCAATAAACAAGTCTATATGGAGAGCAGCTTTTCCATGAAAAAAACCCTAAACAACTTTTGACATGAATACTACAAATTCATCAATTCTGTTTTGCATATGTGCAACATTTATTTCCCTAAACAAAAGGTTTACTCCTGCT
>NW_008238337.1:7391424-7395117 GCF_000691975.1 Corvus brachyrhynchos
GGTTGGTGACTACACTGCTTTCATATTTGCCATTTCTTTTACTAAACACCTGTCTCCTCTGAACATTTTGATTTCTGAAGGGATCTACCCAAGAAAACAAGCACTATTGAGCTTTGCATTAAGCTACTTCTTATTTCAAGTTACATAAATGTAGTTTAACTCCACAGAACATTATATACTCCTCATATAAAAACCTGAGTATCGCCAAAGCAAGCCAGTATCACCATATTAGTCTGCTTGTTGCGAATTGTGCTGACTTTCAAGTTTGTCTTGCTCTTTCATGGTTTTTTTTTATTCAAAGAGGTTTCTTTTTTGAATGAGTCAGCCCAATATAACATGTTCATTTCAGTTTATTTCACAAGCAGAGAAAGGTAAACTCAGATTAGCTTAGCACCTCAGTCTGTTTTCTGATGGTTAAGGGATTGGTTCCAGCAATTCAAACATTTAGCTCCAAGTAGTAAATTATTAGATCATATTTTTTCTCACTCTTTTACAAAAGCAAGCCAGCATACATTAAATTCTTATTCCAAACAGTATTAAGGCCTACATGTTCTACACTCTATTAATCATTAAAATAAACCACACCCATTGGAAGCAATCATATAATGCCCATCTATCACAGCTAAATTTTAAAGTGACTTTAGTTAGTATTAGAGCAGTATCAGGCTCTGAGGGAAAAAAGCTTCAGCTTCCTTCCATTAATAAAAATAACCCCTCATGGTTTTTGATACCTGAAACCTTGTATGAACAGCAGGAGACAACCATACTGAATTTCTACAAGCTTATTTTTTCAAACAAGAATAAGTATAGCAATAGCAATGTATAACATACTGTAATGGTTTGCACAGATTTTTAGGGTTTTATCCCTCCGCATGAGGAGGCGAATTGTTCCCTTCTCCTTGTGTTTCAGGAGCTTCACATCACCAGTTCCTCGTTCTTTCCACTCTGGAAGGTCATTCTCAGATGCAAACCGGAAGAGCTTCGCTCGCCTTGGAGAACAAAAGATTTAATGAGCCTCCATGTATTAAAACATTTATTAAAACACCACACCTAATAGGCATTTCTTTTTATAAGACACACAGAGGAAGAAAACAATTCCTTTTATAAGATTCTCTGTTCAACTTCAATATACACATTTAGAAACTGATATGATAAATTAAAATCTAGTAAGAGAGCATTAGGAATTATGTAATAACTGTACTAAAATTCTGGACACTCTTAGGGAATGATAAACATATTTGGTGTAGGCAACCTTTTAAATTCAGGTAGCTAATTAACAGGTTTTGCTAAAGCCAGAGCTCACCATACTACCTGTTAGAAACTGACCATCACTTTAGGTATTACCAGAATCTGTATATGGAGAACTCAAATCTCTCTTCCAGATGAGCAATACCATTCGTTGATTAAGTAAAAGCAGAATTTTTTAAACCTATTTAAAGCAAGCACATCAGGGATCAAATTCAAAACACTTCTTAAGCCTTTAGGCTACATTTTTCTTCAGAAAGATCAAGCTCTCCTGATCTGACAATAAGCATAATCTAAGGATAAACTATGTTGAGGACAACAGACAGGAAATGCCACAGATGCCCCAATACTGTACTGCAGCTGTTGTTTTTATTATTTCAGCACCTTGTACATCACCCTTTACCTAGGGATGCATGGCAGCAACATCATATACATCTCATTTCTTTCCTCCCAAGACACTTGTTTCATACTGTGATCACAATTTCAATAATTGTTACCTAAGTTGTTGTTTTCTTTTATGCTAAACAATGCTAAAGCCAGATTTGTACTATCAGCTCCCTTCTATGGTTCCAGACTTCATTTCCTTGGGGCAATATCAACTGTCCCCCACTCAATCTCGGCCATCACAGTGCAGGCCAAGCAAGTTAGATTACCCCTTCATACAGAGATTGCTACAAGTTATGCAGCTTCTTATAAACACTGTCAAGTTTAAGCCTAATGAACACGCACATAATAGAGAGAAATATTCTACTTACATCTTAAAGAGTTCTTCCTCATCCTCTTCCAGAGTTTTTATTTCTTGCTCTGGAAGGGAAACTATGGGCTCAAACTGAGGATCGTGGTTAGAATCATCTGCATTTTCAGTAGAAGTATCATGCTCCTCATGTGCTTCCTGAGGAGTAAAAAACCAAAACACAAACTTGCTATGTACCCAAACCCTGAAGTACTCATATCTGTGTTTAAAACACGTATCACTTTTCAGCAACTAGATCTTAGTAACTGAAATACCATTATACCTGAAAACAAAGGACTTCCAAGTCAACATACAGTTACACTAAGAAACAAAAAGGTGCTCATCCAGTGCTAGGTATTTTAATCCTACAACTCATGAATTGTGCGGAGGCTTGGCCTTGGAGCAATAGCTCTTGGTTATGGAAAAATAATTTCTTCAACAATTTTTCCTATGCAATGTGTTTTATGCTACTAAAGCCCTACTATTTCTTTAGTGCCTAATGACCCATTGTTAATGGGAAAATTAGAAAAAAAACCCCACACAACATCAAAGCAACCACCTAACCCAGCTTAAGGGACACATCTTAAGTCATCTTGCATCATCTCAAGTTCATAATTCAGTCTTATGTATTAGAATCACCCACAGTCAAAGATATTATGAGACAGAGCTGTAACACTCATGAAATAATTTAGGTTTCTTGTTTTAAGACTCCTCAAGGAACTTTAGGTTACAGGTACATGGCCAAAATAATATTTCCTATTTAAGTTCTTTAGGAATCTGTCAGAGCATTCATTAAGCTTAAGAATGGTTTTTACTAAGTGACTAGTAGGTAAATGATAAACATCTCTAGTACTTCATACATATGGACTGCTAAGAAGCACTCAGCACACAAGCCTAGGAGGGAGATTCATATGCAAGTTTAACAAAGCCACAAAGCAGCTATCTCAGGTCAAGGGAATTGATTTGGGTTTGGGGTTTTTTGTTGCTGCTTGAGTACCAGAAAGGAAAAACAGTCTATACATCGAAGACATTTAAATAATATTTTTACTTTACAAATGGAAGAGTCCGCTCTTACAGGCTCTATTCACAATGTCCTTTATAGAGCAGGTACACACAACTTGTGCATAAAGCCACTGAAATAAAGCAGTCTATTTTTACTACATAGTAAACAAAAGAAAAAAGAGGGGACAGGGGAAAATTAGGTAAAAAATGTTGCAAAATAAAGTCTAGTTGTATCAACAACATCACACAAGCTATCGCCAGTTTTATGTCCCCGGTGTTCCAACATGTAAAAAAAAAAGCGAGAAAGGCGTTACGTCACATGTTTCCGAAAAACAGGACAAGAAACGTTAGCTAAACTTTTATACATTGTATCTTCCTGTGTAAGTAGCACATCCCTCCTGGTAACTCATGGTGCGTTCCGCGCCTGAGCAATTAATTACAGAGACCATGAGAAATGCACGATTCACAGCAGCCACATGCGAGAACGTGGATCCCGTTATCACGATACGACCCCGCCCTGCCGCGATATAAAGCACGTGGGGAACTGCTGTAGCACGAGGGGTCCGGCCAGCGGGCCGGGGGAGGGGCGGAAAGAGGGAGGAGAAAAAGAAAGAAGGGAAACGGGGAGAAGGAGCACCCGAAAGATCCCGGGTCGCTCGGGCTCCCTCATGCCGGGGAACGGCAGAGGCGGGTGGAGGGGCCAGCCCGAGGAG
>NW_008238337.1:7395907-7397820 GCF_000691975.1 Corvus brachyrhynchos
CTCAGCGAGACAGCCAGGCCGGGGAAGACCCCGCGGAGAGCCCCGACGTATATAGATATATTAAGGGAGACTTGTTTACCTCCGAGATCTATAAAGTAGAGATACAGAACCTGCCCAAATACATTGGGTTTAATGACGTGAAAAAGTTCCTTGCCAAGTACGGGCTCAATCCTCACAAGATAAAACTCTTTGGGAAGCAGACGTTCGCCTTCGTGACGTTCAAGAGCGAGGAGGAGCGGGACAAGGCCATGCAGGTGCTGCACGGCGCGCTCTGGAAGAGCCGCCACCTTAGCGTGCGCCTGGCCAAGCCCAAAGCCGACCCCATCGCCAAGAAAAGGAAGCAAGAAGAGGATTCGGAGCAGGGAGAGGCGAAGCGTCCGGCTCCCTCCGGAGAGGAGCCTCTGAGCAAGCGGATCGCGGATGTGGTGACCCCGTTGTGGAACGTGCCCTACGAGGAGCAGCTGGCCCAGAAGAAGCAGGAGTGCGAGCAAGTGCTGCAGAAGCTGACAAAGTAATTCCTGTTTGTAACGTAATGTGTACAAGACTTGGCCTTATGATGGGATATAGCTAAATTCACACCAATTGACAAAGCAAACCTCTAAACTGAAGTGAGTTAGAGGTAGGTCAAAACTCGGATCCCCAGTCAAACTACTTACAAGATAATCTGCGATGCTGCAGCCTAAAAGCTGTTCCATCTAACAAAACTTGCTATTGATGTTCTTGGTCACCTTCAAAAGATTGCTTAATGAAGGGGGATTGGTTTTAAAGTCTGTTGTTCCATAAGCAGAAGGATGTTTGTGCCCTTAAAAAAATGGCATTGTCACATGGTGTAAGAGAGAATCAATCTGTAGAGGTGGGAAATTACTACTAGGATTTTCTCTTTTTAAATCCCCTTAAAATTTTATGCCTGGTCTTTGGAGATCAAAGTATCACTTCTGTTTCTTGCCTTGGATAAAACTGGCATTCTTTATCATGCATGGATACATTGATAAATCCAGTACATAACCATTATAACTATATTTAACCCTTATTTTTTCAGGTTACAGCTCTTACAAAGCTGGAGAGGGTTTGCCCGTTAAAAAATTTTGGAAGAAACACTTCCATGTGATAAACGGATTCTTTTTTGTGCCCTATAGAAAAAAAAGTCTTGTGCAACTCTTGACCTCAATTTTTCTAAATGTGTGCTTTACACTTTTTGTTTCTGGTTTGGGCAGGGAAATAGGAAATAACAACAGAGCTTTATTACCCTGGTTGTTCCTGCAGAAGCAGAAGTTTAATAAATTATGTTGCCCAGTGGAGGGAGTGAAAGCATCACCCTTACAGGTAATGTAATCTCAGGTAAAGTGTGGAACAGGCTTAATGAGCTGAGGGTTATGTTGATTATTTGGTCTTGAGAGACAGTTGACAAACTGAGTATTCAGCTTCATCTTGTAATAAATGATGAATTTTAGATGTTGTTGCCTTTCATGTAAATACTGTGTGGAAATATTTACAGGAAGCAGAAAAATGGATAACTGGATATTCTAACTTTAAAAGAAATATACTGTCCTTGCAAGCCTGTGTTGTAAGCTAATACATTCCTCAACAGAGGCAATGTTTTGCTTTTTAAATAACAAGATTTACTAATACTTTTTTATTACTACTGTTAGTTCACACATCAAAATCCATGAGTATCTTCTATATGAGCTAAATGTTCTGTGTCTGTTTTCAAATGCATTTAACCACATGAGATTTGTTTCAGGAGAAACTTGGCATGTACAAATAAATACTGTATAAATATCTTACATAACTTTATTTTAATCTAGACTGAATATCGCAACAAATGTGAGTTCTTGATTGGGATTGGTGTAAATCAAGAAGACAAAACTGTGGGTTGTCGTCTTGGCAAATATAAGGGTGGTACATGTGCAGCA
>NW_008238337.1:7397871-7414672 GCF_000691975.1 Corvus brachyrhynchos
AGGTGAGCATAAGTAAAATGAGTTATCCATAAAGGTTTTGATATCTTAATAAAAAATATTTTAAATTTAATTAGTGTTTGTTCTGAGCTTTAAGATCTAAGATATACCAGTCTCAAATTCTAGCAATTCTTTGTTTCCACCTCGTGCCTGGATCATGGGGTGTTTTTCCCTTGGTCCTGCTCAGCTGCTCAGAGATGGGGGAACAGGTACCAGCTGAACACAGCTTTATTGCAAGCAATGGGATACGTAAGTCTACAGGAAAAAGTCTGTGTTACTCAGGAGTTTCTTCCACTAACTGTAAAGAAGTACTCAGGAAAACACTTCTGAAAGGAGGAATTGAATAACCAAGGTCCATTGCTTCCTTGGATGAGGAGAAGAATCATCCTACAGCAAGGAATAAACCAAAAGTTGCATATTAAGCAAGAGTACTTTTTTAGAAAAAGGGATGCTTTCATTAAAGAGCAGTTAAATCCTCAGAAATGGAAACCTCAGAAGAATCATGAAGATGGAAGACTTGAACTTGGTATGAAGCAGAGAAGCTAACGAAAGCATTATGAAAAGTTATGTCACCCTCTGAATGCAGTAAGAAGCTGCCTCTTGCCTCTCTGTAATTTTGCATGGGTTAAAATGGGTAAGAGGATTGTGGGAAAGAGGGACAGATTATTTTGCTTTAGGAGATCCTATCCATCAGTCTTTCTTAGTTGAGATGTGGAAGTCATTCTTTCCCTGACAAATCAATGTACCCTCTGTTTGTACTTAGCATTTTTTCCATCACTTTGCAGTGACCTTCTTTTGATTCAATGAACTGTTTAATGTTACACAAAAAAATAATTCTCTGTATAAGTAACTGAGCTTCTGCAAATTACAGGTCAACTCCTTACTCAGTGTACAGTCCTGAAACCTACGAAGGTCACTGGAAGCAGCTCACGGTCCGGACCAGCCGGAATGGCCATATCATGGCAATTGCTTATTTCAATCCTCAGGTATTTCACTTGATATGTAATGTGCAGCCCAGACTCACAGCTTTAGAACTACTTCAATTTGATTTTGTGAATTGTGCATGCAAAAGAGAAATAGAAGAATTACTTGGGGTAGTCTGCCTTGCATCACCACTCTGATTCTATTCTGACTAATCCGATACATGGAAATGAACTAAATCCTATCTTGAAATCACTAAAATGATTATTTTTCCTTTTTTCAAATGAAACCTTTAGAAATTGAGTAAAGAAGAGCTAGCTGACCTGAAAATCTCTCTGGCAAAATACTTCACAGAAGGGATGGGAAAGAGCAGTGGTGTTACTTCTCTGTACTTTGTGGAGGAAGGACAGAGGTGAGGGCATTGACTTTGCTTTGACGGATTTTGGTGGTGGCTGGGTTTTTGGTGTTTGTAAAATAGCAGTTAGCACTTTCATAGCCTTGTTTTGTCTGCTTCATAGAAGTAGCAGCACTATTACTAATTGTTGAAGTTACTCACCTTTTCCACAAGAGACTCCTGAAATTTCCCATTCTCTGGACAAAGGCAGCTAGAGTTTCAGTGGGTGAACCCACTGGCCATTACTGGCTGTCAAGCTGTAGAAGTGTTTACTGCAGTAGATGAATGCTTATTACTATCAAGTAACTTCTGCCTTTCTTCCCTATTTATGTGAATTTTTCAATCTCCCCATCCTCCTTAGAGCACAAGGCTCACACCATCTTCATCTCAAGATGGTGAAGGTCCTTGCACTCTGAGACAGCAATGGCCAAGGAGAGTCTCTAAGAGCAGCTGATAAATGTTACTGATGAGGATGTAGTACTACAATTTTATGATGACTACAGCTTTGGTAAAGATTGTGACACAATTGTCTCCTTTTTTTGGTTTTGTTTCCCCCTCTCTATTTTGTCTCCCCATTCCTCCTTTACTCCCAGGAAATCTCCCAATCTAGAAGACTTGCCTTTGGAGCATGTGGCTGGTGATAAGTACATATATGAAGAACTCCTTGGCCTAAAATTTAGAATTTCTCCTCATGCATTTTTTCAAGTAAGGATGATGTGAAGCTGCTCATTTAACTGGATTTGCATGAATGCTCTTGAGCTTGACTAATGCTGTGGAACAAGATGTTACTCACTTAGAGATTTAACCTTTTATATATTTGATGTGATTAAATACCAGTAAGTATTATGTTTGCCTGTAAAAGCAGTCAATGACTGTAAGCTTGATGGGAGCACGTTGAAGACAACTTTTTCTATTTACTAGTTCATTACCATTTTCCTCCTGTTTCTTGGCAGCGTTTTGTAACACTGAACATGCAATAATATAGTTCAGGAGTCTTGTATTACTAATTTTTGTTTTCTTTCCCAAAACTTATTTCTGCCCTTCCAACACTTTAAAATGTATTTTTAACTTATAATGATTTGTTTTGTTGAAACAAGAAAACATGCTTTACTAAGACTCATTAAAACATATTTACTATTTATGAAGAAGTAGATCTATTGGAAACTTAATTTCCCAGGTGAACACACAAGCTGCAGAAGTTTTGTACACTGCCATTGGGGAGTGGGTACAACTGAGCCAAGAGAGCACTGTGCTGGACGTCTGTTGTGGGACAGGAACCATTGGGATTTCTTTAGCAAAGGTTGGCAATTTCCCTTCCTGGATAGAAGCTACTTTTTACCTATTTTTAACTGTGGCTGCAAGGAAAGAAAATACCTAATGAACGTGAAATGCAAAAGATTATATCTTAATTTTTAAAATTAATTTGTAATTGAACTGCCTGCAGCTGCTTTACCATATCCTTGTGAAAGCTCACCCTTGTGAGCAGCCTAGGTAGGAGTCAAAGTCCCTGTTAATTGCTGATGCTATGAAAAATGGTTAAATTTACATATACATATCACAGAGGGATCTTTTTCCTTTGATTCTACAGAGAGTGAAGAAGGTAATTGGAATTGAGCTCTGCCAAGAAGCTGTGCAGGATGCCAAAGCAAATGCCCAGATTAATGGTGAGTTAAGCTGAAATGATAAGGCCTTTGTGTGTTAAGGAATAGTTGTACAGCCAGTTGCTCTTTACCTTATCTAAGCAGCCTGGAATTACATGTTGTTGATAGTGATCTTGTCCAGTTTAAACACTTAATCACTTGAAAACAAATACCTTGGTAGCCTATGAGATCAATTTTCCAGTTGAACAGCTTTTTTTAAAATTTAAAAGTAAAATATTTACTTCAGGGTAAAAATGAAATGAAACCACAGCTACCTTCCTAAAGAAAACAGGAACATAGCTGATGCTTGTGGGCTCTTGCTTTAGTCCAGATAATGGAAGATGCTCAAATTACTGTTGTTTAAATTATCTGAAGTTAACTGTGATTGTTTAAATTACACTGATTTCAGGGTAGACTAAACAATTTGTAGTTTCTGAGGCATCAGAACTTACTATCCAAGGCGAAGAACAGAAAGCTGCTTTGACTAGACAAGTACTCTGATAACATCTTCTCTTTTTCTTACAGAACTGAGTAATATTGAATTCTATTGTGGGAAGGCAGAAGATATTGTTCCTTCCCTGATGAACGTTTTAGCTCCGCAAAACCTGATCACGATTGTAGATCCGCCGCGAGCAGGGCTGCGTAAGTTCACCAGTTAGGGTTTAACTATTGTCTTGATGGGTGTTGGGTGGGAAACTGAAGAAAACACCACTGGGATAAATTAAGTGGAAGCTTCTGGTATAGCTTGAAGCAAAATGGCAGCAGTTTTGTTAATGCTGGAGTATAACATGGCATTTTTCTGTGAGGCTCGTGCTGCACACAGAACCAGTACACAGCTGTTGTGGTTTTGATCATCTAGATTCCAAGGTAATTCTTGCCCTTAGAAGAGCTGAACAGCTGAAGAAGCTCATCTATGTCTCCTGCAATCCCAGAGCTGCAATGAATAACTTTGTGGAGTGAGTGTTTCTTGCATTAAGTTTATTTACTAAATGTAGAAAGAAGAAAAAGATGTGTTTTTTGAGGAGGGGGAGCACTGCTGGATTTTTTTTTTTTGTAAGCCATGGTCCTTGAGGCTTACCTTGCACCAGAAGTAGCTGGCTTGGAATGGTATTGCCCAATACACAAGTTATAACGGAAATATCAGGGGTAGTGAAGAACCTGATCATGGAATTGAGGCTTGAGGAAGAAAAACCTCTCTGAGAATAGCAGTGATGAGCAGTGTACTAAAATATTAACAGTTCTTTCTGCATTTCCTTCCCTTTCC
The DNA here is from genome assembly GCF_000691975.1 of Corvus brachyrhynchos. Lineage (NCBI taxonomy): Eukaryota > Metazoa > Chordata > Aves > Passeriformes > Corvidae > Corvus > Corvus brachyrhynchos. The sequence goes on from NW_008238337.1 coordinate 7,402,088, forward strand.
CATCAAGCCTATGCCGGGCCCCTTCCAACAGGGTGAAAGGAGCCTCTTTCCGCCCCGTGCGAGCCATGGCTGTGGATCTGTTCCCTCAGACCAGGCACTGTGAGTTACTGATCTTCTTTGAGAGGGTGGAATATGCCAACGGCAGCTCTGCAGCAGCAGCACCCGCTGCCGGTGAGATCACAGCAGCAGCATGTGGCTCCGAGGGCATGGATGGCATCAGCCCAGCAGCCAGGGAGGGGGGGAGCCAGGCAGCTGCTGGCCATGAGGACACTGCAGTCCAAGAGAGGGGGTCACTTAACTCCTGAGAGACTTTGCAGAAACTACTTTTGCTTATTAACTGTGTCAGTAACCACTTCTGTAACATCCAGGTACTAAATCTCTGTACAACAGAGTCGTTGCAAGGTTTCCAGATTATTTCATCATGCTAATTTGAATGAAATTCATTATCACAGAAGCCCAGAAGGGTTTGTGTTGGAAGGGACCTTAAGGATCATCTCATAACCACCCCTCTGCCCGGGGCAGGGACACCTTCCACTTGACCAGGTTGCTCAGAGCCCCATCGAACCTGGTCTTGACCACTTCCAGGGACAGGATATTACATACAATTAGGCCAAATCCTGCTTTTCTCTTGCTGCCTAGATGAATATAGAGAGAGACACACCCAATTCCCAGAGCAGGTCATCCTGTTACAGGGACCTGGACTTGTCAGTATTTCATCCAGCTCTGCTACCCTGTCAAAACTGTGCTGCATTTTTCAGTAAGCAGCAACCTTAACCCTTCCATAAATCTTCACTAAGAAGTAACACACTCAATCTGATAAAAATGCTACACTTTCCACAGTTGAAGTCACTCTTATTCTCAGACTGTAGTATCACTGATAAGACAATAAAGGCTTTAAGTTTCCTACACCACACTACTAAAGCTGAGGTGACTTTGCTTGAGCCAGGCCCTCACCACTGAAACCTGACAGCCAGAAATGAAGTGTACAGACACCAGCACCTCACGCTGCACTGCCAGTGCATCTGCTGGGGGTGAAATCAAACCTGGCTGAGAGCTTCCACGCTTGCACACGGTGCTCTCTTGTCAGGACTCACACTGCAGCCAGACACTCAGGAGCTACCATTTAATGGACTGTGATCCATGCTACAGAACAGACAGCAAGACCATCTTAAATCTCAACTTACTGAACATACTTCCAATATACATTTAATATGGTCCAACAACAACAACAAAATTCTACTACAGCCCACAGTTGTGCTGATACCCCACCTTTCCAGTGACAACAGGTACCAAAACCAGCACTTCAGGTGTAACATTTCCAACCTTGACACCGTTTAAGTAAAAATACAAATCCCCATTTTTAAAAAGGAACTTAATTTCATTCCAAGTGTTTAACCATGTAAACATTCAATTCCTCACAGAAAAAGTGATTCAGTATTTTCATAACCAATGAGCCTGCACTGATCTAATTTCTCTTTAAAGATACCTACAGGACTTGAGGAATAAGAGTTCCTTTCTCTAGATATGCTTAAGCTATCATAATACTGATCACACTGGCACATTTTATAATATCAAACTTTATTGCTCGAAACTAATTGTCTGAAAAATACACATGTAGTACTCAAAGACCGAACACAGAGGATTACATGATTGTGCAGAAAAAAAGCAAGCAGAGGCTCAGTGAAAATGAGGCTTTATAGTTGTACCAATTTAGCACTGGCACTAAGCAACTGCACCCAACACAACTCAAACAGCAACCATTGTTACCTGCTGGGACAATAGGGATGAACTTTGTTTTGTTTTCCCGCTTTCGCAGATACACTTTGAAATACTGTCATTGAGATAATTTTATTTGGTTAATAACAGCATGGCTTCTTGCACTTCACGTTTCTTCCCACAGAAAGTTAGGAGGCTATCACTTCCTGAATTTCATTCCAGAACCAAAGTACAGTTTAGGGAATTAGTAAGATAATCATGATGCTTTTAAATACTTGGACATTACAAATATATTTGTATAAAGCCTAACAGCATCACAGGAGAATGGAAGTTTACATACAACAGTTAAGGTTATGCATAATAGTCTTTCCAAACTTCTGAGTACCCAACTAATTCATCAGTTTTGTCTAATAAATATGGTAAAAAAAGCTGATGACTGGTGTTTCAGTAGGTAGCATCTGACTAGTCACCGGAAGTCACAGTAAGTTTTCCGTCAGTACCATGAAGATTTGAATGCACACGAGTTTAATCCTTGAAGTCAATATACCACACTTTTGTCAAGAAGCACATCATATGCAAAGCAAAAACTGTCTAATCCCCAAAGGATGGAACAGTTCTTAAAAATACACTCCATCCCTATAAAAATACCCATCTTCCTCTGGATATAGAAGGGATAAATAACAAGTATCAGTGACAAAAGCAGCAGTTTTATGCATTCATACAATCAGATCTAAACCTTTACAGCCGATTACCTAGAAAACACACAAGAGTTACAAGACAAGTTTAGGATACATCTTGAATCACACTGTAAGTGTTCATGCAGAAGCTGAAGTTAATGCAATGATCTATCCTCTATCACAGCAGCTCGTGCTTATGTGCAAATGCAAGACTGTTACACTCCAAACAATAGTAAACATTAAAACACAAGAATACTTCACAATGACATAAACAGCAGTTACGTTGTTTGTTCCAGCAGTTATTGCGCTATTTTCTGGACATCTCTCCAGTTAAAGGCTGCAGCAAGGTCTAATACCATCTTTTTTTGTTTGTTTTTGTTTAGAATGCATAATATACGTTCTAGGCTTTGGTTCACAATGAAATCTCTGGATGTTTTAATTAAGGGCAATGGTCACCTTGTGATTCTGATAGTGGCAGACTGAGGTAATACAGCAATCCTCTTAAAATTAATGAAAACAAATTGGTAAGTGAGGCATCTATGGATATTCTGCAGGTGACCTGCAAATGCATTGACATTCTGATTTCAGAAAAATAAAAAAGATCTACAAGGGTGATTTGTCTTTTACAGTGCCATCCAAGTACAGATTTTTCTGCTGAAAACACAAGCTGAAATAAAACCTATCTAAGAGTAATACATTTAGGCATAGATAAAAGCCCTGTCTTTATGAAAACAAACAGAAAAGTCCCAATAAAAAAACAACAAAAAGAGACAAACAGCAATCACTGTTTGTCACTACTGCACCAATATTATATATACCCTTCAAAAGATGGAGATTTATTAAAGCTATACAAAAAAAAGCAGAGGCAGTGGGGTTTTTTTTTGTCTTTTTTTTTTTTTTTTTTTAAGACAGGCCACTTCTTTAAATAATAGTTTATATACTGTCTTCCAACTACCCGTATCCTGTTGTAACAGGATTACAACTCATGGAACTAAAAAGCTAAATATAATAATAAAAACTGGGTGGATTCATATTTGCAGAGACCTCCAAGCGTATCATTTAAACACAAACAGGTAAGACTCCATGACTCCTCCTGTTTAACCTCATACATTATATGCAACACATTAGAGAATGTTAGTTTGAAATAAAAATCAAAATCCACGTATTTCCAAAGTAACATGTAATGTTAAAAGAAGGTCTTACAATACTGATGCCAACATTTTAAATCCAGTAGGCACTAAGTTCAATATACTGCAGCACTCTCTATGTAACATGGTAAATTAAAAAACAAAACCACATCAAAATCAGAATAAAACCAAAACAAAACCAAAAAAACCCTCAAGCCCCCAGATTCCTGTCAACATAAGTACCAGGAGCTGCAGCAGGTACAGAGAACTGACCTTTTATTCCCAACAGGAGCAGGAGTGTAAAAATGGAGCAGTGCAGCTCCTGGATAAATCACTGCAGCCCTGCCACTAGCTTGGTTTTCACACTCTTCTTAAAGACCAAACCAAAAAATGGTTCCGAGAGAAGACTTAACTGCAGTCACCCAGTGAATCCTGTATGAAGGATGAAACCCACAGAGCAGACTGCCACACTATTTCTTCTGTGCTTGGCTTAATAAAGCCTCAGATGACACAGTGAGTACTGCCTGTTAGCCAGGATTGTATTTTAGACTAGTTGCATATTTGTGATTTTCTTATTTATAACAGGTTATGGTCTCATTCTACTTATTGTTCTATGTCATATTCCAAATCTACATTCTAATTTTCCTTGCAGAAGTTACACACTTTCTTTAAAAACTAAAAATGTAATTAAAAAAAGTAAAAACAAAAACTTCTTAAAAAACCCTAAATTGCTGCAGTCAGACTTAAGGGTTGTGTTGATTTTTTTTCTAAATTCTTTGCTTTTATGGTGCAAATTAATTAAGACTTAACAAGTCAGATGCAATCTGACACCAAACAAATGAGAAATTGTTTTATTGCTGGGAAAAGGGAGTGGAAAGTCATTGGCAAAATATTTTCAGGCTATCAACCATCATCAGCTGCATTTTGGCTCCAAGCTTTGAAAACAGCCTTTCAAATTACAGTTTTTATTTTAATCATATATGTGGGGCCATATTTTCCCTGTTCAACTGATCCATAGACTAACACAGGCTCTTTTCATTTAAAATAAACCCTGGTAATTTTGATCTCCAACCTGTTACTCTTAACACTACCAGGTATTCTTGTTCTTTTCAAGTAATAACAAAATCTGCATCTTGTAATCTCAAATAACTAAGCCTGGCAGGAGACAAGAAACAAAACAAAAAGAAACAGCATTACTGGCCTAATTCTATGGCATTAGAAACATTGCTCATCACTTTCCTGTATTTGTCACCAAAGTGTCTTATCAGTGCATATTATTATGTGCTGAAATGCAACAAAACTTTTCACAAAAATAGTTTTAGGCATGTTCATACAAGAAGATGTACATATATTTCTTTTATATATACATATATATGAATGTGTATATATATAATATCAGCTTCAACCTGTACATAGATATTCTGAATTTCATACTTAAAATACATCCATTTCAAAAAACATGGATGGCTTTCCAGGAGAAAGTGCTTGATTGGTTTTATCCTGTGTGAACATGCCTGTCCTCTGTGCATTTGCCCCAGTAGAGATCTTTATGATCAATTCTTTAAACATACATATCTCAGAGGTATTAAACAAGAAAAAAAAAACCAAAGAAAAAGAAACTAGGAAAAAGTAATATTGCCCTGATGATGCAAAAAGAACAATGCATAACTGAAGCAGCTTGGATTTTAAAAGTTATCTTGCATTCTGCAGCAAACAATTTTTAAATAATTGTTGAAAATCTAGTTCCTCCATTTGTGTTATTGCTCCCCACTTGTACATTTTCTCCTTACACATCAACAGTACAGAGAGGTTCACTACCAGGTTGAGCTGATTCCACTATTGTCATCTTGGGTTTCTTTCGGGTTTCCTCCTAAAAAATACAAAACGACCCCCACCACAGTCACAAAGAGACGAGAATCCTGAAACAGTTAAAATTCTGAACAATTTTAGCCAAACTTGTGTGAATTGTTGCAAGAGGCTAACTAGGGCTAATGTTAAAAATAAATGTACTGAAGTAGGTACAATCAAGTTATAAGCCAGTTTAGAAGAGAGGATGAAAGTCTCCCCAGAAGTAGACCCTAATCAAATTCTGAAGAGCTCTCTCTACTTGAAATACTGTGTAAAATAAGCAAAAAAAAAAAAAAAAAAATCTGATCATTGGTACAAGTGACCCATGACATTCATGCTGTTTGTAAATACATAAGAATGTATACTCACTCTTTACTGTGCCAGTTTTTTCATTTCCTCCTGTAACTTATTCAGGATGTGCAGATTTGGCTTGTTCTTTTTGGCATACTGCTGAAGTTCTATCACACTTCTATCAGAGGTTTCCTATTCAATAGAATCATAAGCAACAACTGATCAACTTTATGAAAAAAAAATTAATGTACATGGAGCAAAGTTTATTCTGTAGTACTTCTGTAGTTAGTTGGACTTCCTTAAGTAGGAACATCTACTTCCACGAGTTAGTTAAATAGGTTCTTTAATTTTGACCTGGAAGATGCAAGATTACCACAATTATTACTGTCAATGAAATCCAGGCACCTTAAAGTTTTGTTGTAACTAAATTTACAAATCCAGAAAAATCCAAAAGCAAAACTCCAGTCACAGGGTAGGTTATACTCAAACAAAAGCATGCTCACCTGTTTAACCAGCTTGCTATTCTCTCTGCCATACATTCGCAAGAGAGAGCCCCAATTTTTCACATGTGGATGCAGTAGCTGAAGGATTTTCTGAGAAGCCAATTGCTTCCCCACTCTTTTATTTTTGCCTGTAAGAATAACCATGGAAGTGTGTCAATACCAGCACACTGTCTAATGAGACAGCCGCAAATATTCACTTGTGTTAGTCATAACTGAGATACCAGAGCAGAGCAGGATAAGCACGTAACAAACTTGGTGGCTGAACAAGCACCCTCAGAACGGACAGCAAAGGAGAACAGGAAGAGAAAGGGAGATTCAGAGGTCACACCAATTATTGTACTTACACCAGCCTCGCACTGTGTGCTTGCCACAAGTCATGACATATTCACTCTTCTGATTTTTCCCAGGAATCACTTCAAACTTTATGGATGTATCACCCATTCCGTGGTTTCTTAAGCACAAACACAATCAAGATCACATATTAAGCAAAATGACAAACAAGTGAAGCGGTTGCAGTTTATCATCTTGGATAGTCATTGCAATGACATTAGATATATTAATAACAAATGTCAATACATTAATTAACAAAGAGATCTTTTTTGATCAGTAACTTGAGTCAAATGAAAAAGCAACCCTGTATGAAAGAAACAACATACATTTGTCCAGTAACTACATCCTGATCTCCAAAGAGGCATGAACAGCAAATATGAATTAGAGAGGACTCGGCATTAACCAGGTCAGTCCCCACCACGTCTCTCCCAGGCCCAGGGAGCACAGGAGCTCAGGCAGGGTCACTGACAAACAACAGCAACAAGCAAACAGCAACACCTCACACCACACAGGGGTCCTCATGCTGCAGCCTTACCTTTTAAGGCACTCATGGAGAATCTGATATGGAGACAAGAGTCCAGCTTTACTGGTGAGTTCATATACCCGTGAGTCCTCAATACTGATATGGTTAAAATACTGCAAAGGAATTGAAAAGGGTTATTGTGCTTTGTGCAAAGAAAACCTTAATGACGTCCTTAACCCTAACTTCTGTTTTGCTATACTCAAGAAATTCTGTTGCTCTGTGCTTAATACTTTAAAAAGTGTTTTAAAATCCATAATGGATGAAAAGCAACATTATTAAAACTGTCACACCTAATCATACATTTGCAGACAAATTTTAACTCCAATCTTACATTATTCAATATGTACATAAAAACTACAATCTTATAAACTCTTTATCATAATTTCTCCCTTGAGGACAAGGTTATTTTATTTAACTAAATATGAAGCTTTATCAAAATGCTGTGGTTTAATAAAAGAAAACCGAACAGCTATTGGCGCATTTGGTATTTTATTTTAAAAGAATGGAAAAAATTGTCTGCATTTCCTTAATGACCATTTCAGTAGTGCATGGCATACAATACAGTTCTATGTTAAAGCAAGGGTACAAATAACTCATTCTGTATATAACTTCATTTTAGAAAACATTCCTTTCAGGCTGATCACTGATTTTTCCTTTACTCCTTACTGATGGTATCATTGATCAATGAGCTATTTAGTTCTCCCAGTACCTGAGCATATAGCACAACTCTCCTCTTAAAGAAATTTTTCCTTTGATTTACTCAAATGTCACTGCCTAAACTATGAGATTTCACTATGTGGTAATAAAAACATCTCAGAAGCCTGAGCACTTTTACTTCTTACTTGGTGTCCTAAGATTGACACACAAAACCAAACAGCATCTAGCTCTGAACCTTTACTGGTATCAGCCAGAGGACTCTGGAAGGTAGGGCAGTACAGGCAGCCTGGTACCTTGCAACATCTCAGGTCTTCAGTAAGTGACCTGATGTGTCAATGAAGACAGCAGTTCCCTGAATCAGAGCAAATTTACTGATCTATTCCGATAGGAAAAAAAAAGTATTTTCTTAGCCATAAGTCTTGCTCTAAATGAAGGATTTTATATTTCCATTTGACTGAGAAAACAATCTTATTAATTTTAAGTAACTTTCTGATATTAAATGTGCAGTGTTTTAAAAACCAAACTCAAATGACACCAGCCAGGAAGCATGAGCTCAGTACCTCAAGTTCTTGACTGTCTTTGGGCTTCTCCTCAGAGGTCTGTTTAACAAAGTCAGGAATAAGGATTTCCAGTGTAGCTCGAGCTGCAGAGAGTGATTAAACATTTTGATTAGGTTTATTTTGAACAAAAATATCTCCTGTAGAAATTGACAGGTATTTTTTTCTGGTAAGAAATGTATTCACTTACACTTTCCAAGGGAAAAAAAGTTCTACTTGTTCAACCTGATAATTGAAGTCTCGTAATTAATTAAAATAAGAAGAAACTACTTTTTGTAAGTGCCTACAAAAGGAAAAATATTCCAGTCTCATTTTAGAAGTGATATAGAGCCTTTAAGACCTAAAAATAAAGAGTTATCATCCCCTAGTTCTTACAGCAAAACCCTTGTACTGTATCACTATGGCCCTCAGAACCCCAGAATGGTACAAGAAGCAAAGAGATCAACAATTCAGCAGTTGGCACTGAGAAAGAAAAAAAGATTACCAGCTTTATTCTTGGCAAGTTTTTTGCTGCTGGCAGTTCCTGCCCCATAAGTTACTCCATCAATAATCACTGAGGCTCCAAAAGGTTCACTTGGGTTCTCTGGAAATGGAGGAGGAAAGAAAAGAAAGCTTTTTGGAACTCCCAATGTATATGAAATATCACCACTATCAAGATTTGTTTTCTTAATTTCAACTTGAAGAGGAATGAAAATGGTTTATTCTTCACGAAGACTGAAAAATTGTTTTATTAACAGTTTTCCATTAACAGACTTACCACCATATACATCATTCTTCCAAATAAAGAACTTACAGATTTTAAGAGATCACTGGTAATCTGCCAGAATTCAAATATTAATTCCAAAGTTTTTGCATCATGGTGTGTATACAAGAGCTACACATTTTGATATTGGAAATTCAGTTGTATTATGTAATGCATACCCAGGAATAATGTAATTCTGAATGATTATAAGATACCCTCTAAAAAAACCCCCAAACAGCAAAAGCAAGAATGAATGGAACATATATTATACCACTTAAGGAAAGAAAACCCCAATATTAACTTGATTCCAGTTATATCTTCCATATATGCAATACTTTTGGATTCTTGATTAAGCATCAAAATCAGGATACAGTTGTTGAAGGAAACAGACTTACCACATTCAAAGAAATTGTAAACAGGGCGAACCTTTAGGACTCGTTGCATATATTCATGCAAGATGCAAACTTCAGACTTCCCATTGGGATTAATGACAAACTCTGCAAAAATGACAGAAAGAAGGGAAGAAGCTAATTAGTTCCAGTCTTTGAAAGATCATTTCTGTTACAAATAAATCAATACTAGGCAACACTCAGCATTAAAAAGAGCTGAAGGTAGTCATCACTTACCAGGACTGTAACCTTAAACAAAAATATTCTTGTTTAGAAATTGGTCTTTATAATAGGAAGTATATTTTGACAGTATTTTTTCTTTACCATGTAATATATGATGGGTCAAAGAACACAGAATACTGGATCAGGAATAAAGTGGCCTTATTACAGGATTTTTTTTATTTTCAGTCAAGCTTAGAACTGCAATTAGTCTTCAATAAAGACTATTTGAACTCCAGGTAGATCAGCTAACCTTTCTTTATGGGTGCATCCTGCACAGACAGGGTGATGAGTTTCTGGTTGGCCGGCAGGATGGGCCGCTCGGACTCCGCCTGCTTCCGCTTCATCTCCCGGTTGAATTGGCGTCGCTCGGCCCAGGTCCGGAATTTCTTTACAGTCACTTGTTCGAAGTCAAAACGCTTCTCAAGATAGCGCCTAAAATCTTCCAGATCTGAGAAACACAATCAAGTTAACTCTCTCTACCACTGAACAAGCATTAGGTTCTCCATTTCCACTGTTTTAAACGTGCTATAATTATTTTCTTAGACTAGGAGCAAAAGGTTAAGATGCTGTTTTGGACTAACAGAAATAATTTTAAGTTTTCTCGCTATAGGATCAAATGCAAAATGTTTGTGCAAACCAGAAAACAAAATTAAAAAAACACCATTTTGTTCTGCCACTTGATAATTTTACTAATCCCTAACCAGCATTAATACCCAACACAATTTGCAACAAAAGACAGTAATTGTTCTGCTTCAACATCTAACCACCTTCCCTTTACCTGAAGCAAGATACACAGTGAGTACAGTAATTATGCTTTCAGCCTCAGTTCCCTGAAGCCAAACCCAACTGTTGCTGCCTACTTATTATGCAGTGTACCATGAAACACTGTACAGTGATGCTCCATGAACTCCATGAGTATCTGCAGCCTCTATGCAGAATTTAACACATTAAATCCACATACAGAGTACTAAAAGATCGCCCCTTGTAGTACAGCTGCTTCTCCTTTATAGGATATTCTGCAGATATAATCAGCAAAAATAAAGAGTAGCATCCACAGATGTAAACAAACAAAAGCAAGCTGCTGATATTGCTTCCTTCCACAAGGGATTCCAAATGCAAGTCACGCTACACTTGATCACTCAGTATCTTTTTCAGTAATACAGAACAGATCCTATTTAAAGAGAGAGATAGACAGGTGAACTTCATGTAAAAAAAAATAAGTGCTTACTGACTTTAATTTTGCTGCTACATATTGATGATTTGGGATATTTTTTTACATCTTTTGGCATGGTTTTTGGACTGGACATGACATATGTAATGAAAACAAGTTTTATGTCTGAGCACTACAAAGACAAATGTAGCCTATGATCCATACCAATATTCTGAGCAGCAGAAATTTACATGGATGGGACTCTCAGGTATGCAGATGTGGTAATTAACACATGAGCTTCCTCTCAAGTTCATCTCTGCTGGGTGGCGATTTTGGCATGATGGCTCTCAACAACTTTTTGTGTAAAGGCTATCAGATTTGCATAAATAAAATAATGAAGCATATCACCCCTTTGTAGGAGTGCAATTGTATTTGCATGACTTAGTCTGCTAGACTTGTGCAAATACAAATATAGTTTAACTACATAATTTATCTTAAGAGATCATCCTGAAAATAGATACAACTCAGCCAATACAGAGGGTGCATAGAAAAGCCTATTTGCAGAAGTCACACAAACAACTGACAACAGCACTGACATAACTGATTCTTAAATGGAGATAAAGTCTACAGGACTAAACTACCAAAATGTTCACGTTTTTCAGTAAAACTTTTCCATGTGGACTCTCAGAGCTTCGGGCAAGATTACAATTCAGTAGCCAAGTCTGGAATAAAACTTCCCAAATGCCATTACCCAGCTCAAGTCAAGAAAAGACTTCACTTCCCATACATACCTACAGATTCATCTTTACATACTTCAACTTTGGCCTTAACTTGTCCCAAAGCTCCTTGTGCTGCATCTCCCCCAGAGGGGTCTTTGTCATCTAAAGGCCCAGAATCAGCAGCAGTGGAATCTGGTTCTTCTGTTTGGCAGTCCAGTTCTGAGGATTTATCTAGGTGCTTTACAGGTGATACTTCCCCATTAGGGGTTATGTCATTGTTTTGTTCCCTTTCCTCATTTTCCTTCATTTTTTTGTAATGAAAGCAGGGAATGCTACTAAGGGGAGGATCATGTTTCTGCAAATATAAAATAATACAGAAGGTTTCAGTATCTCAAGGTCACCAAAAGCAAAACTCCAACCCAAAAGATGCAACCAAGATGGAAGCTACTTTTATTCAGTCTAGGCTCAAGCTCCTCTTCAGTCAACAAAGTCATTCTACTCAAGAGCTGAGCAGAGCCACTCCTGTGGGATCTTCACACTGTGTAACACTGATACAAACCCACTCGTTTAGATCCAGACTACAGTCTGTTCAGCTATATGCAAATACTACATGCTTTCATAAAATCCATTGAGCTTTCCTGGGGCATAAGCCCATGGCATTAAATCCAGTTTCTGCAGATTCCTTGGGTTCATGAATGTCATATCCTTACTTCTGCAAATGTGGACCACAAGCCACAGCTCAGATTAGTTTATATTTACAAAGAAATGATCCCTATATATATTTCATGGTGCAATAAACCCTTGATTTTTGCAGCCATACTAGAAAAGTGAAGGCACCAAACAAGATCATCTCATTCACTTTAACTGCCCAAACAGAAAAACAAAGCACCTAAGAAAATCATATCAGATTTTCAGGAACAAAAGAGTTTACTTTTCAAGGATCTTAATTCTAATACTGGAAACAAGCCTGCCAAAGTAGAAAAATATCCAACTGCTTGCATGAACATACCTAATTTTTTTAATTTTAGTAAGTATTTAAGTAATTGACAGCTCTCACCCTTATGCTTCCTGTTCCCAAAAAATAAGGTCTAGACCAGGTAACAACTCTAGATTCTCTGTGCAGATATACAGGAA
>NW_008238337.1:7414930-7423469 GCF_000691975.1 Corvus brachyrhynchos
GGAATGCCCGAGTTATGGAATGTCATGATCCATCCATCTGGCAAAGGTTCTGTAGGAGGGCGGCCACGACCTTTAAAGCAAATAATGGCTTTAAACTTGGATAGACTGCTCAGAAGAATAGAAATAAAAGCCAGGTTTTTATTTATTTTTTTTTTCTGTCCCAAAGAATAAAATGGCACTGAAACAAGATTAAAAATGTTTTGTAGAGAGATGTTGTTTTAATAACAAGGTATATGCTTCTAACCCAGACTAAATCCTGCAAAATCACAGATTCCATGACGTTCTCAACTAAAGGCAATAGTAGCAGTAGTTTTTATATAGACTGATTTGTTTGTTTCGTCATTGAATTCTCTTTTCTTTAGTCTTTTTCTACTTATCACAAGCACCAGTATCTACTGGAAAAGTCATACTCGCTTCAGAAACAACTTCATTTTCCATTAAAAATTTTTCACTTGACACTCAGGAATAAATTTGCATCGAGAAACCACCAGATTCACAGACCCAAACAGCCAGAAAATAGCTTATCTCTAAGCCAAGGACTCATGTCTCTCTAAATTACAAATCAGAGACCATTCATCTTTGCCAGGAAGCTTTCAGCAATCTCTGTTACTATACAATTTTGGAGCAAAAAGTTATTTGTTTTTTTATTTTAGAATATAGTGAAGCTGTAAAATACTCCACAAGCATGTGTTTAAATTTTAATTCTAATTTAGAGGATTTTCAGTTACATTCTTCTGGATGGGTTTGTGTTCTCAGCTCTTTATTAGTAGTTTCTGACATTAATACAATGAAATTGGAGAAACGTCAGCCACTGACTTTTCTAGTTATTATTTTTAATCTAGATTGCATGCATAGAGAGACCTCACATGCAGCAATTTCAATAGCAGAAGTTATGTAATTGAAGCAGGAAAAAGACCAGAAGGACCAGAGACAAAAACCCCAGATCACCCTTGTTCACCTCCCCACCACTGAGGTAACACTCTTCATTATTTTTCACAATCACAAAAATGCACTAAAATATTCTTATTACATACAACAGATCAAAAGCAAAAATCAACTTCACTGTTTAAGAATGTGAAAAATCATATTCCACAGTAAGAAGCCTCCCAACAATAAAATTCTCCAACATATTCACAATTTCACACAAATTGCTATCCCACACTTTGCTTGTTGATATACTTTCGTCCTACAGACACAAGCCACACACAGGATCTACAGTTATTAAATGCACGTTAACTTACTCTTCAGTACAGTTTTAATTTTGGTCATCATTGGCTGAACACTTGTCTCTCCATCAGACTGGTGATCACTTTCACCACCGTATTTCTCATTATCTAGTCTCCTTGTTTTGGGTGCTCGAAGACCCTCTTCCAGCAGAGCATCCACATCATTATCAAAGTCATCCTGAAAGAGACTTCATCAGACACTATCCTTCTGGGTCTACCAACCTCCCTTTTCCCTTGCAAAGAGAAAGCAGACATTTTTGATATGCACTTCCATACAGAGAGAAACTAGAAATTTCCAATGATTCCAGTAAAAAGACTGAAAAATAAGAAAATAAGTTTGTGAGAACTAGAATCTACATGATAAAGTGAACTGTAATTGTGTGAGAAGACTTTTAAATACTGTTTTTACAGAAAACTATACAAGCTGCCACACAACTCAGAAGTTTGACTAGAATAGTTTACAGAAGTTCTCAGCCAAAGCTCTGTCTCTGAAAATTCTGCCGTTTTGACTCATGTACTGCACACTTTGAGAAGAGATTGTTTCTTTGTATATTTTTTTCTAGCCACTTGGAAACCTCTTACCCAGCAAAGACCTGTGGATTTACTTACCTCATATGAGAAATTCAAGGTTTCTTCATCCACTTTATCTCTTTGAACGATTGCTTTAGATGTGAACCCTCCTCCTTCTTCATCTATTTCCATCAAATTGTCGGTAAAGTCTTCTAGCTCATCCAGAACTGCAAATTCCACTCTCTTTTCCTGATCAATATCATTTTCATCATCCTTCTTGTCATCACTTTCACCCCCTAGCCCTACAGCTTTACCATTACTACCACCGAAAGGACAAACATGCAAATCCCCATTGACATTATTAATACCAAACTCTGTATCTGCCTTATAATCCTGCTCAATTCCAGTGTACAGAACTTTCCTATCTTTGCTTTTGCAGCTTTCTGTAAAGCTAACACTAATCTTCACATCCTTCAGTAACTTAAGATCTGGGGTGAACTTTCGAACTGACGGTGCATGACGAGCAGTTCTCGGGCTTTGGTCACTACTCTTGGGGTCTATGATAAGACGACTTTTGTAGCAGGCAGATCCCTTTGTGAGCAGCTGTGTTCTGCAGAGACTGTGCGTGTCCCCAGCAGGGGTATCTGACTGTCCATCACCACCAGAGCCAACGTCCATTACCTCTGCGTCACTGGACGTTTGCAGGGGAGGTGGTGGAGGCTGTTCGTTGGGCGGCAGAGGTGGGGGACAAGTGTGATTCTCCACATTCATTTCTCTTGCAGGTTCTTTAGGGAGGGGTGGTACATTTTCATAGTTCTCCATTTTTAAAACTACTGTTTTAAAAAAAACAATGCTTTAATAAATGTTTATCTCTGTATTCCTAACATGCATAAGTCCATCAGGATTGGTTTATCATGTTCTATTCAATATGCAACACTGATGATTCAGTTAAGCTGACTACATTGTTCTTTTCATTAATGTAGACAGCTTTCAGAATCACTGTCTCAATTATTGGAAATCACAATGCATTCAGCTTAAATAGCTGAAGACTAAGAGTGCATCTTCACTGGACAAGCTGGTCTCCTTTTCTTCTTTCAACCTACAAGAGGAAACAAACAAAAAAAGAATTTTGTCACAGGAAAAAAATGGAAATAGTATCCCAGGCAGAAAGAAAACATGTCACTCCTTCCAGCATAAATTTCAAGTAGAAGAGTGACACAGTGAGAAAAGCAGGGTACCCAGATACCATCTTGGATGAGGCTGAAACTAGAGTGGTTTAACTGCTTGAGCTGTACACCAGCACAAGAATTTGCTAAAACAGTTGCCTTTATAATTAGTTGACTATCTCTGCTTGGTTAGCAGGCAGGGCATTAACCATGACAGACTAAAAACTGTGCATTTTGGGGAATTTTTCCCATAATTTGAAACAACCTGGTATTCAAGCCATACTTACCCACACAGCAGAAAGGCTAATTAGTTTACAGTTTAAGACAATCTGCAAAACCAACAAGATTTTAAAGACTATGGTCATGGCTTTTCAAAGTTTAAGTGAAGTTATCAGCTGTTTTTGAAATCTCACAATTTACTAAAATCTCACAGAAAATTACTCTCTAGATAACCAGATATTAGACATTTGATCTTGTATTTTGCACTATTATGGAACTATTTACTCTTTATGTCCAAAGAATTCAGGTCCAGATACATAGCATTACAGCTCAAATTAATTTTGGAAGGTATTTAGAAGCCACTGTTTTAGGGAATTTAACTCGGAAAAAGTATTCAATTCCTCTAGGAAATTTTACAGGGGATAGGGTGTGTTTGTTTAGGGTTTATTTTTCACATTAGGTGGTTCTTTCTACCATGTCTATGATGGCATCTTCAATTGTACTTTTGTCATCTGTGCTGGACCATAAGCACCTAGGGAAAGGAAGGATCATTTCTTACCTGCTTATTTTGGTTTCTCCAAGTCCCTCCATGCCAGACTGAACTAGGCTTAAATCATCCTACAAGCTAGAAACAAAGCACTGTCACTCTGCCCCAGCCAGTCAGCTGGCTGAGTCTGCTCTGTTCAAAGCATTCCCAGCTGGCAGAGAATGTCTACACAAGTATTCTGGAAAGACAAGCTCCAAGATCTTTCCTGTTGCTGTGTAACACTGCAGGCAACAGGGCAGAAGATCTGCGTTGTCATGAGGGACTTAGAGAAACCAAGTGTAATTCTCTCATGCACCTCTATACCAGCCCTGGCAGAACAAACCAACAGCAACATCCAAACACCAGCTGGGGCAAGGCACGAAGCGGGGAATCAGAAGGTATAACAGGATCAATTAAAATTCAGCAACATACAGAAGTTACCTACCTGGAAGCTGGAAGAAAGCGTAATACATAACAGCGCAATCTCTAATTTGGCAACAAAGCAAATTTTGCTGGGGCAGCAGAGGAGTTCTCATATTTTGTGGTGGTTTTTTGATGTGTGTGGGGTTTTTTGATCATACTCAAAACTGTGACACATCCAACATGCCGAGTTTGACATGCATTATAAAATTACTAAGGAAAAAGACCGATAAGAACTCTTAAAATAATCCCATCTTCTCTGATACCAACACATTTTCAGATTGAAAAATGGCTCATTCGCCAATAAAACAAGCAATTCTCTATCTTTAAATCCATTCAATCCTACAAGATGACCATACAACAACCTTAGCAATGAACAATTCCTTCATCTTTCAACAGGTTCTGAAACATACAATGTTGTAGAGAATGCCCCTAGAAATATATTTGTCTAATAATTAACTTCCTCATCTCCAGATTAAAAAAGCAAAAAAAAAGTGAATGACAAATTATTAAATTCTTCGCAGTAAATCATTAAAGTCTTAATTCTGAACAAAAGAATCAAAAGTCACAGCATGAGTTCAGCAACTCCTGGAAACGAAACACCCAAGTCATCTCATTTTTCCACCTTAAAAAGCCTTCTAAAGACTCTTGAAAAGAGCAAGCAGAAGTAGTTCACACAGAAATGAAATACTGAAATCAGCATTCTAGAATTTGAACAAGCAAAGCCTTCCTTTGTGTTCGAGGAGCTACCTGGTCCAACTAGAAAGACTTATTTTTGACACGGCATAACACATGATCATGAATGCCGCTTCCAGATCCCTGATACATGTCCTGCTCCTATGCTCAAGTGTATTTTAACAACACCAATGTCAAAACGTAAGAACTTAACCTTTACCTGCCCATCTTTGGTGGCTCACTGAAACAACACCTCTGCTATTTGCAGGAAAGATGTCTTGTTATTCTATTCAAGCACTGGTAACAAATTCTTGTTGTCTTCCCTTTCTTGCTGGCTGTGAAATGATGCATAGCTGAACGATGAATAGCAAATCACTGCCAGGGATTGTCTGCTCCTCAGTACACACACTGTGCTCAGGAAAAGTAATAGACCAAGATGGGTTCAAATGAGCTTTTCCCATTTCTAGCCATGAACCTGCCACATCCCTAGGGTAAGATAACAGTCTGGTAGTGATGCCAAAAAGATTTTTGCTTTTTTATACATTTATTTGTAGCTCTGTAGACTACTATTATATAGCTCCTTAACTAACTCTAGTACTTTTCTTACCCTTTCTCTTAGATTTTATAACAATAAGCTGACCTTCTAAACACATTCCTGAAATATTGTTTAGTCTTATTCTAAGTAGGGGACCTACAATAAGACATAATAAGAAGTGGGACAGAGAACTGTTGGACCAACTCCAAGGGGCTGACCGAGGGGTGGGTTACTGGGGCAACTGAATCTCCTGCTGATGTACCTGTTAGATAGCCTAATTAATTAACCTTATAATTGTAGAAATCCAGTGCTGGGTGTGCCCATCACCACTGGGACACCTGGAAGCGTCCAAAGAAAGGTCTGCTTGTTACTATTCCAACACTGTTGCAAGGGGTTTTTTCCCTTTTGATCATAGGTAACAGCAGCTCTACAGTTACAATGGGCTACAATACCTGCCTATAAGCTACAAAAAGCAAGGCAGAAGCAGAGGAACACAGGTCCAATTCCCATCTACTTCCCTGCCAGCTGACATTACAATATGCCCTTTATATCAGGGTCTGGGAAAAAAAACCCAAAACAACAAAACCACTGAGCTATCAGGTATTTGGAAAGACAGAAGGGAAGAAAGGCAAAAGGATGAGTTAGATGAGCTTGTAGGTTACAAACAGCCTTAGACAAGGGAACAAATGGGCTTAAGATAAGGGAACATAACTGTCACACACAAACAGGCTCAGCGGACCAAGTTAAATCTGAACGTGAGTCAGTTTGCCTATTGCCATTCTTAATTATATTGTCCTGAAATAACAGTTTCATTCTCTAAGGCTCCACCAAGTTCCATCAACAGTTTCCATACAGATTTGTTCCAAGGAGACACAACACCATTGGCAGCTGCACCAAGCAGTAAAAAACACTGAAAACATGAGTGCACAGCTCATTTTCTGCAGATCACCAACACATGGAATTTCCACATTTTTAACTGCTTGTTCTTATTTTAGCTGATCATTTTTAAAAGTTTCATGTCACAAAGTAAACTCAACAATACAGATACAGGGGGAGACATATAAATGTAATGTAGCAAACTGCACAAGTCCCAACAAAAGCAGAGTAATCTTAGCCTAGTTGTCTTACAGATGTCTTTTAAAGACAGAAAGGAAAAAAACAAAACTACTTTGTTTAATAAGTACTATTGCCCATTCCCACAATCAGACAGAAAAGGGATGGGAGAGAAATACACAGAGAAAGGGGTATCTTTTTTCAAGGCAGGAAACAACCAGAATCTTAAAATTTGTAACCAGCATCGCCCAAACTCAAAGAAAAATTCCCTTCAGTTACAGCAGGTCAGCAGTCTAGTAATGAGTTTAATAAAGAACATATTTTCTTTAAAGATACTTGTAACTGCAGCAAGGAACAGCATACCACAAATTCTCTCTTCAAAAAGTCACTTTTGAAAAGAAACTGTGTCAGAGACTGCTTACTTCACATTCAGTGGACCCCAAAAGGAAGAGTGGCTCAGAGCAAACTCTCCTTATTTCCTAACCAAATACAAAGTCCTCCTCCTCATCCTCCAGCCCCAAATGGCAACTCTGGTGCTGATCCATTAACCCCTTTCGAAGTAATTCCCCACTCACAATCATCTACCTTCTTTTTATTATACCTAGTGTGTCTTTTCAATACATACAGCTCTAGAAATAAGTTAATCCTATTTATCACCACTACTAAAAAAACCAAAAAACAAAAAAAAACCCACCCAAAACAAAACCTGAAGAAACTGAATTTATTTTCTTTAAACCAGAACAGGAAGCACCAAAACAAAATACTTTTTAAGAGAACTACTACATGTAAGAACTCATCTCTTCTCATTATCAGCTGTAGAGTAGAAACATTCTGAACGAAACAACCACTTTGTGTAAGTCAGTCGTCAAGGAAGTTTAAGAAAATGCAGCCAGGGCCCAACAATAACAGTATCAGTGGCAAATACAGACAAGGCTCAAGAACTTCTCTAGTTCATAAAGCTTCATCCCATTTCAGAATGAACAGACTAGATAATTTTGGAAAGGCACACTCAGAAATGGCAAAACAATGGTTGCTTTTAGAGGTTGACCAGTTTTCTGGCAGGGTTTAGATGGTTTGATTAATTATGTAAGACAAGAAAATGATTTACAAAAAAAGGTGAAAATCAGAGCCTAGAAAAGAGAAAATATATTTTTCTTTTCACATTATATATAAGCTTCTTACTTGTAAAGAAGAACAGCACACATAAGGAACCAAATTCCCTTCTCTTTCTCTAAAAAAGCAAAACAACCCTAATGATCAAAAGGAGCTGCCCAAAAACCCTAGCAATCCAACTCCTCATCCAGAATCAAAAATAGGACCCCCTAAGTTTAATTACCTAAACAGACAGAAAAATTTCTCAAATCACAAAAATAAAAGATCTTATTCCAAGACCTCTAACTCGCAACCTAACGGAATAAAGAAACTGAATGTGTTCACCCAATTCCAGTTTATGGTCGAGCAACGCCTGGATTATTCAGGTCTCAGCAGGCAAACAAACTCTGCAGACAAACCCGAAGCCTAAGGAAAGGAGTTACAAAAGAACGAACTGCTTCCAACCAAAAAAAGCTGAAGAAAGCTGGGAGAATTAACGTTTCAGAGGCTGAACGAGATATTTTGCAATTAAAAGAAAGAACACATGAAAAAGAATCCTGAGAGTTACAGAGACACCCCATTACCTTCAATGTACCAAAACTAAAAAGTCCCTGTGCGCCCGCACACACGTTGGTGCCTTCTCTTCCTAACTTTGCCCAGGAGCCGAGACACGCTCCTGTCTCCTGTACAAAGGGGGAACAGAACCCTGGCCGTGCCTCCCTTTGCCACAGACACACACGGACCTGAGGCACGGTGTAGGAACAGCCGGAGCCCATACTCCCCATCACCCCCGGCCGAGGAGGTGCCGAGGGTACAGACATGGCGTTTCCTTCCTTTCCACCATCCTGAACACAATCCCACGGCGAGGTGAGTAGGGAGGTGGCTGGGGGGGGGGGGGAAACGAAAAAAAAAAAAAACACCAACCCAAAACACAAAACCAAAACAACCAAAGAAAAGCCCTAAACAAAATAAAACACAACACCAGCTCTGAGCAGAGGCCGCTCAGGCCGGGCGCAGGGGAAGCGCCGCACGGCAATACCCTCCGGGCAGGGCAGCACCTTCCAGTTCCAGCGATGGGATGTCGGTGCTCGGGGAGAGGCTCCTCTGGGCTCCGGCC
>NW_008238337.1:7423850-7455184 GCF_000691975.1 Corvus brachyrhynchos
GGGCGGATCCTTTGTGTGGCCCGGGCTGCACTCGGGACTTTTCCCCCCCCGTACGGACCAGCTACAAAAAAAGCCACTTTTCCCTGCAAACGCTGTTTTGTATCTTTAAGCAACAAAACTACAGCATTACTGCTTCAAGGCTGATTTACCTAAAAAGGATAAATCAAAGTAGGGCCATTTCTCATGCTATATGTACTAACCAGTTCACAGAACAAGTCCCAAATCTGACTGCAGTGTTTAGACACAATTCCTAAATAATTATTGAAAATATCTTACACAATTTATGTAAAACTACTTCTAAAGTGTTAATGAACATTTGCTGTCCTAATTTGCTCTGTTATTTTATAATTTGTGAGTGATATAGAGCTTTTATTGATACACTTACTTAGAAGGTTGCTTCTTTTGTCCTTCACTGTTATACTGGTTTGAAATCGACATCAGACACAAAATATTGTGATAATACATCCTGGTTTTGTCACCAACAGTATGTTTGTGGTTTTTTCATGTGTAACTTCAGGACATGAGAATCTTTTTCTAGTATTTCACTGATCTCATGTCTTTGAGGTCCCCAAATACTGCTATGAAAGGTAACAGTAATATTTTAATAAAACTTTTAAAACTTATTCAGAAGACCGCTGTTAGGCCTTTCCATCTTTGTGTTTGTCTCACTGGAACAACACATTTAATGATAGGGTGATAATTTGAACATAATGTCACAGTGCCGTGTCAACACATAATGATCAGGTTACTGAAACTGCTTTAAATCATTGCAAGCTGCCCTCAAAAACTGAACACAGTTTCAACTAAAAGCAGTTTCTAATTTTTAATTCCTTATAACAGGTTTCTCTCAAGCCATGATTTTAGTGATTTTTAAATTAGGTCTGCTTTTATTAATGTTAAAACAAACCACTTCAGAGCCTGCATTTAATAAACACCCACAGTTTGCAAAACAGCCATTCACATCACACTTCAACTGTCAAAGCTGAGGAAAAAGATCTCGTAATTAAGTAAACAGCTCGAGTTGATGTTGGTATTTGCTGTGTCAGGCCACCTCAAATTGCTAACACTGGAACAGAAGTTTGTCCCTCTCAAAGGGCCTATGAAAATACCAGTACTGTGACTCATTGGCATCCCATTTATGTGACTGTATAAATGAACTACTGCAGTAAGAAGATCGCGTGCTTCAGAAAACAGGTTAAATTTTTTGTATGTATGGGAACAGCAATGCTTCAGTTAGGATCAGATGAGGCACACACACAGATTTTTGAATAGAGCTGGAAAATTAAAATGCCTGCAGTGCTTTAAAAATGGAAAAAATAACCAGTTTTAGTTTTTTCATTGTGCATCTGTTTTCAGAGAATCATACTACTATGTCTTAAATGAATGGTGCGACAGCTGATTACTTGAGACACTGACACTACAGGGAAATAGACTTCTAACTTTTTATAAACAAAATAATTAATCCATTAATGAAATAACGTTTTCATCAAAACAATGCTCAAATTGTGGTTAAATTTTTAATCTAGAAGGTTGATGTGACCTCTGAAGAATTAAATCTGATCTGCTGTGTCTAACAAGTTGCAAATTCACCTGAAAATTTTCATCACCTGGACTTCTGATGAAAGACTTGTAAAACATGCACAAAAATCTTCCACTTTTGAATTAGAAGTGTACAGGTCCACCTGCTTGGTGCAATCAGGATTAACCGTAACACCATGAAGTATCATTAGCAACAAAAAAACCAGTTCCTAATGACAAGGAGATTTTCACATAGAAGATATCAAAGTCTGGACAGAAACTACCGCTGTCAACACAAAATACGGCAATCAAGCCCATAAAGACAAAACTATGAGCTTCCCAATAAAGTTAACAGGCTGCATTCATCAGAATGAAAATTAGGTGGAGCCAGTGGCTTTTTCATATTCTTCCTATGTCAGTAACTGCAGCACATACTGCGCTGTTCCAACAAGAGAAAGCTACTGCAAGACAAGTTTTGCTCAGCCTGCATTACTTTTATTTCAGTAAAGTAAGTTGCACTGCAGCTTTTTACTTTTTTTTTTTGTTTTGCATTGGTAAACTGGTATTTGCTTGCATTACATGTCTTTGTCTTTCACTTTTTGCTGCAATTTGCTCTCCTCAATCTAATCTCTGTCAGTCATCACTTCACAGCCATGGAAAGATGTCAAAAAGGCCCCATGAGCAATCTCAGATCAGTTCTTGAATGTCAAAAGAGGTGGTTGATTGCTACAAAAAATAATCAGAGTAGACACATCCTTCGGCTCAACAATATCACAGAATCTTGCTCTTGCCATTCACAGATTCAACATAAACTAAATTGTGCTGTCTACAGAATCACTATAACTTCTGATATTCCTGTTGGAAACACTTCAGCCATATGGTTCTCCCAAGTTTCAGACTGCTGGCAGAATTTTCCCAATAATGCATGTATTTTTCTAAAGACAATATTGCTTAAAGTGGGGTATGATGTCTAAGAGGTCAAATAAAAAGTAACAGCTTTACATTCAAATCTGGAAATTAAACCAAGAAAAAATAAAGCCAAAACCAAGTGACCTTCACATTAGAGACTGGACTGCACAAGCCATTCAGAAGGAACATTCTGCTCAGTTGCCAGTTGGACCTGGGCTGGTGCTATCCTGTGACTGAGGCTTCCCTTACTTGTTCTTCATATATAGAACAAACCTATTCCTATAGCTGAAAATCCTGCATTCCTAAATACACTCAATTTATCTACGGGGAATATTAGAGAAATAAAATAGTATCTATCTGGGACAAAATAGTAGTCTTCATACTTTGCTTTCTATAGGCCCTGTCATCCAAACAGTTCAGAGTTCAGAACACTTTTCTGAAATAGGCAATATTTATCTGCTCTTTAAAAACTTAAAAGAAAAAAAATCCTCTGAGTCAGCCTCGTGGCTGTTTGCACATCGTGCATCTCTACCAGTTAAACCACCCCTGCAAGTCAATCTTAGTCACTTCACAACTTGTAGTAGAATTGCACTGACAACTACTGCAGACATTCTGGCTTCTCCCCAACTGCTGTTGCATAGTAATTTTTCTTTATACACCGTGATGTTTCTAACTCAAAGCTGTGGTAACAAAGCACGCTTTGTTGTACACACTTTGTGTGAACTACAGCTAAGAAGCTGCTGCTGCAATCCCTTAGCCCAGTCTCCTCTATATACTGCTTGCAGCACGCAGACATCAATCAGGAGCGTAATCTTCGGCTGTCAAAAGTCCAGGTGTAGTTGCACTTATATGAGCAAAGCCGTAAATGTCAGTACCTTTGTTTTCCCTGACAGAGGCCAAATAAATTCTGAAAGCACAGTTGTGCTGCTAGGGTTGTTTTTTATGGAACTGCCATCCCGGGATTGCTTTGCCAGTCTAAACTCATGCACATTACAACAAGAGAGAACTCAGACTTGACTGGCACAATATATTGCTAAAGAAAACAGAAAAATTTGCAGCTGCCATATCACAAAGATAGTGATACAACACATCTATATATGCTACATCTAGAAGTACAGCGGGCCAACAAATGAAGATTTATGCAGCAAAACAATTGGTGCAGAGTACTTAATCTTCATGCAAGGTGCATTGCAGAGAGTTTTGCTCAGGTTAAATCCTTTACCTGTTGGAGAACACTTGGTGCATTCCTCACACACACCTACCTGTTGCGTTCCATCTGAAACCAGCCTAGACCCTGTGACCTGAGGCTGCCCTGAAATGTGAGCCAAGGCACAGTAAATGGGGACTATCAGGAAAACCATGTAAGGGCACTAATCAAACCAGGGTGATAATGCAGACCCATCTGTAATTGAGAGGACAGTTAATTCCTGTCTAAATGCCAGTCATTCCACTGAGACATGAGATACAGGAGATGGATAATGCATCTGACCAAGACCTGGCTTTATGTAGTTATTTTGAGCAGCTATTCACAGTAGAGATAGTACAAGGAGAGAAAAAAAACCCTAGCTTTCCCATTCACCTTTTTCTTGGACCAGTACATTCCTTTAACAGAGGCAAAAACCTCAGTCATTGAATACTAGTTATAATGTTGTACCACAAGAAGAGACACTACTGGCTCCATATTTTCCAGTTTATTATTTAATATATCTTAATTAACATCTGCAAAGTGATGTGGTTTTCTCCACCGAACAGAAGCAAGCAATGTGTTTACCCCGTCTGGCAAGTTACTGACCAAGGCTGGTTCTGTGCCTGTCAGGGCTGGTCTGTCAGGTGAGACACCATGGAAAACACTCCTGCATCACCTGAGGGAAGTTTGAAGGCACCTAAGTGCCTTAGCAGGCGCTGTCCTTCTTGGAGGCCTCAAAAAGAACAGGATCACAAACCAGAACATCATTGTGTGTTCTCTGTTCTCCCCTTCCTTTCTCCATCTTCTGATCTGTTTTCAGCTTTCACTCGTTTTTCTCCATTTATCTTTCTAGCACAAAGACACAAAAATTTATCATGCATCAGCAATTTCTTTTTTCCTCATTCACGTTGTGTATGACTTATGAATTGCAATTTTTGGTTATTCTACCTAATATTATAATATTTATTATTTCTCCTTCATCTGTGATCCTAAGTTCAGTGCTTATGTCTTCTTTAAAAGATATGGTAAATTTGAGCATGTCAATGATACTGGTTTTTTCATTCAGCTTCTAAGTTCTTGATACAAAATGTTACACAGATAATTTATATATATATGAAATATATTCAACATTTCTTCACTCTGTTCACCTTAACCTACATTTCACAGCATGAGTCATACTGATGGGTTTTGTAATTCTCTCAGTTCATGCCTCTCCAGCTGATTGCAATACTGATTCTATTTTCACCAAGTCAAGACTACTTCCTAGATCCTCAGAAGCTATGGACAAGACTTCTCTGCAGAAAATGAATCAGATGAAGAACATCAGCTATGTTCTATTACACCAATCTAAATGAAATAAAACTAACTCCTAGTAGCTAATATTCCATATAAATAGGAATGCTTGCTAAGCCACAAATGTGCATTAAGTTCTACAGGCTAAAACTGACATGTAAGATAATTTAATTATTGCCTCATTAATGCTTAGTATTTCATAGATTCATTTCAAAATTACTTATCTCCTTATGATATTATGAAAATAGTGTTCCAAGTCTTATCAATATTTAATCTTATATTTAGTTTGGTGTATTTCATTTGTCACAAGTATCAGTTAAGCTTTGAACATAGTGAGGATCTCCAAAAGCCCAACTCATCCTGTGCTCTGTTCAGGTGTGTCTTATTAAGCTACTACGAGGGAGATGAGACAATTCCACCTCCACTGCAGGGTCCATTATGGCAGAACATTAATGCAGGTTCTAGTCAGTGTAACAAGAGAGTCTCAGGTTTGCCAAGGATCCAGACTTTTTCCACAGTGAATCTGGATTCCCATCCTTCAGCAGCATTTTGTGAGGTTCCACTTTTCCCTAAGGAAGCACTGATTTTGCTCTTTCCTACCTTTCAAATATTTTCCAATTTCTTACCTGGATAAGACAACCATGCAATAGCATAGAATTAAAAAACACCCACAACACAACATAAAAAAATCCCAGAAAAATAACAGCACTCTTAAAATGGAATTAAGTACCAGAAACTAACTTACAGTTCCTTCATTGCAAATATACCATAAAAGATTTTACTTCATTGTATCATACCAAATTACAGGCAAATGCACAAAAACATATGTGCAAAAATGCACAAGCTAGTAATGTCAACAAAGACTGGTCACCAGGTTGACTTTATTCTGATTCTAGTTTTGAACACACATGTAAACAACAATTATGATACAATTTTAAGCGAAAAAACATAACTGAGTTTTCACACATTTTAAAATTTCTTCCACTACCATTCCAATAGAAAAAAACCAGGAAACAAAAATCTCTTGCAAATGTATGACTTTGAAGAGATGGTATCTATAAGCAAACTTAGTAAAATGCCATGCAATAGTTTCCTATGTACACTGTTTTCCTTTATATCCTTTAAAACTGGTATTTAAAATTCCCTTTTATTATTAAAAATACTTTTATAAAAATAAAACACTTTGTTAACTGTAGGTACAGTCTACTTTTTCCAGTAGATTCATTGCAACTCTAATTTGCACAGAGTAGATTATGCACTTCACAAATACCTTATCACTTTTATGGACAAGCACCACTTGCTGATATCTGCACAGCAGTCCTGATCCTGTTTCCACTGAAGCCAATGACAAAACTCTCACAAGCTTCCAAAGAAGTTAAAAAAGCTCACTTTATTAGCTACTCTGACATGATAAAAAACAACATCCGAGGTTTGGGCTCTTTCCTGTTTATTTTAATTATCAGCAAATCCCAGATCTAGAATTTTGATTCAAGCATAGCAAAATACATTATTATAATCTATATTTACATCTAAGCTCTGACTCGCCTTTCTTTGCCTATAGGTAAAAACTAAGAATAAATTTTCATTATTACAGGACTGCTATAAAAACCAAAGTTTATAAATGCTTTCAGCATGATACTGCATACAAGTATTTTGCTTAAGATAATGCCTTCAGAGAGAATGTCATGTTTAAATATCCACTATTTGTAAGTGGATATAAAAAAGTTTGCTATGCAAACTCTCAAAGCAAGCTATTGAGGCAGGGCTTTGTTTCTACGTATGCACGTGTCAAATTTAAGACAGCTATAGCTACTTCTTTGCATCTAAAAATAACAGTTAACATTTTTATCCATACAAATATAGGGTTTAAGAAGTCATCAAAAAATTAAAAAGGGCTGACCATTTCCTGCAGCTCAGAAGGACAGTCTGGAAGGCTTCGAGTTCTAAACCACGTACAACACAACACGGTGTTGTCTTGCCATCAGGGTGGTCAAAAAGTCATTTATATAGAACTGAACCAACCACCTGTGACTAGTGATGCAAGCAGTCCTGGTATCTAGAAGCTATTTAAATATGCAAATATAAAGAAGATATTTGACTAAATGCTGCTTTAGCATCTCCTGATACTTACAAATCTGGGAATGGCCTTTCACAGTACTTCACCTCAATGGAAAGTCTCATTTACTGCTGCCTCCGTTTTACATGTGCACACGTGAGAAATGCCCAAACACACCAGCTTGAGTACAAAAACACAGCTGCACATGTTCCAAAGAGTATCAAGAATCTGGCTACTTTGCAATAATTAATTGAAGACAGAGGCTTGTGAAAAGAATAAAGTCAGCATACCTGAAGGAAAAAAAAGAGTGGTGATCCCCTACTAACCTAATATTCAGTATTCAAAATAAGTCAAAACAGAACACCAATAGAAACAAAAATAGCTTAGGGTTTTCAAATATCCTGATATTATCTAGAATCTTTTATTATCACTGAATAATTGAAAAAAGCATGCATTTAAATAGCTTTTTAATTCACAGGTGCTAGAACATAGGAAGTACCTCTTAATACCCAACTTTCTCAGCAATTTAAGACTGCAACACTGCCACCTTACAACACATAACTATTTTTACTAAAAATCTATGAGCAGTCACTCTAGGCTGTAACCTATTATACAAATAAAGAAATGAATCCAAAATTTTGTATGTACAAAACAGCCGATACACAAAAACCTCATCTTCAGCTTGTGTTTGCAAACACGTTCCTATTCCTTACCTGCTTGCTGGGAAGAAAATAACAAAACCAGTATTGCTAATTAGACTACCAGGAAACAGGATGTCACAGCACAAATAGTTTTATTCAGGTCAAAGATAAGCAAGTCTGCTCCTATGGTTCTTTCAGTAAAAGTGAACAGAGACTGAACTAAATTCCCTACTTTGATTCTCAGATGAAGTTTTAGAAATAAGATGTATTGCTGTACTATCTATAGAAAAACAAATGTAAAGAATTCCCCCTCTCTGCCCTCCCCAGGCAGAACCATTGCACCATGGCACTGAAAAGCTTAAATGAGACTAGAGCACTTAATACTACCCAGATAACATACATTCATTTAATGCACATTGGCATCAGCTGTACAATCTTAACAGCATATGTTGAAGGTAAAGCAAAATTTGGTAAAACCTTCATATAGAACAATAAAAGCAGCAAATGTTTCCTGCCATTAGAACTAAAAAAAGTTTAAGTCTACTTAAAACATCTTTAAAAAAATCCACACCCACAAAGAAGCACTGACTTTGTCTTGGACAAAGATGGCCTTGCCCTGAAGGCAGGGTGATATTAAATAAAATATTTCTGATTGTAAGTTGCTACTTCATGTAAAAACACCATCTTCATCTGGTTTTCTCCAAAGCATTTGTGAGCTTGATAGGGTATGCTACCAGTTTATTTAAACTTTTGCTTTCCTTGCTATTTTTAGCTTGTGGAGGCTGGCACAAAACATTTACTAGAGCTTAATGGCTTGTTCTGTCATTGCTATTATTACAAACAATTCATGTGGAAAGTTGTTAACTGTGCAGTTTGAATTCATAGGTGCTTGTTTTCCACTGGTTGACATCAGCATTGATCATGTTGCGCTCGGTGAAAGTAACGTGTCCCTCGGAATCGACAAGAACGACTGTGTTCGTCCTGCAACAGTGCAACAGCACAAGGTTAAGCCTGGGGTCCATCATAAAAACTTCCAGGGTGCTATCCCTCATTCCCAAATGTTTTAACTCTTTTTTTTTTACCCCTGAGCACATCATCATCACACGAGCAGGGCAGAAATCATCCTGGCAAGTTCAAATGGGCATTTTCAGTCCCTTCTGTCACTCCACTGTCTTGATTCCCTGCTGCACTTGCAGCAGCTGACACACAAATCTGCTCATTGCAGAGTATGATAAAAGCTCAACTTAGTGCAAAGTGCTCCATTCAGAACGAAGTAGCATAAAACTAAGTGTTTCTTCACAGCCTACATGTACCGATAAGGAATATTCATATCAACAGTACTCTCTTCATTCCCCTCTTTCAAATCATCTGTCCATTAAGATTTAAACATTGTTAATTATAATCACAGGACACTGATATATGATCACAGAAAAAGGTTTCTCTCTCTAGGAACCTTCCAAAGGGGAAATCTGTTTTCATGAAAAGCACATGCCAGTTGTGCATCTATTCCACTCTGCCTTGGGTAAGCTGTCATTTCTCTATGGACACTACAGTAACCTTCCACAGAGGGATGACTGACAGTAGGAATTTTCCACCATGCTATGTGGTGGCCTTTCCCAAGTCACTTCACAGTTGTTCACTCATATAAAAATGCACTTAATTTCCTCAGAAGAATATGGTGAGCCCCAGTTAACAACCTCTGCTCACTAAGCCCTGTTGCTGAGGGAAAGGTAAGTGTGAGCATACAATTACAGCATTAGGGAGACTTGAAATGTGTGCTAATTCACCAGCAGAAGGTCAGTATTTCTACCAAGTTATCCCTGTTTCCTTTGAAATGGCTGGACTCCAATTTGTGAAGCAAGGGGAAGAAGGTGCTTTGTTACCATGTTAAGTCTTCATTAACCTATATTTAAAATGTTCTTTTAATACATTTTAAAGAAACCACTGTAAATACTGAGTATCTCTTTCTCAGAATACCAACTTAAAATACCTACAGCAGTGAGCATTCTCTGCTTATCAACTCCCATCTCTGCAGAGGAAATACTATGGCTGACCATGCCACAGACCAATCTGACAAAATTATTGGCAGACTTAGAGCAGCAATTCCCTACCAGCAGCAAAAGGGTTCACCAGCAATTTTGTCTCATTGAAGATTAAATAAAGATTTGCATTGTATTATTCTATTCTTCTTGCAGCTTTGGTGAAACAGTCAGAGCAGAGAGTGAGACTATCTCAGCAAAAACCGATGCACCAGTTAGGGGAGAAGTGGAAATACAGGTTCTTCTGAACAAGAGCAATAGGTTTTTAATGTATGAAAATGGCAGATCCACTTTACGATGCCATGTCTAAGGCAAACTCTGATTCAGGAATGCAGATGACACGATTCCTGCTTGTGGAGGAGAAACGTGTTCTGCGGTATCTCTGGTAAGATCAAAGTTAAAGGTGCTCAGATCTGCTACTACACTGGGGAAGCAGGAGAACTATTATCTTGTCTGGGACAGGTTAAAGCTGTGCTGTGCTCTCCATCAAAGATGAACCACAATGTGAGCTTCAAATGCTCTTCAGCAGCAAATCCCAGACACTCAAATACTGACCAAGGAAATACATTACTGAATTATACCAGATTAATATCTGAAAAAAAAAAAAAATTAAAGCAGTCACTATAGAACTTAAACTTACACTAGCACAATTTTGATTTGAGATATGCTTTCATCCAGTACACATCTATTTCTGGCAATGAATTTTTTACCTTGTTCCGTAACCTGGGCAACGAACACATAAAGCTGCATACTTGTTCAATATAGGACGGATATAGTCCTTCCCTTGGTCTTCAATTGCAGGGTCTGGTAATTGACTGAAAAAAAGTAGTAAACTAGTTTAAAAAAATCAAAAATCCTCCAATATTAACACATTCATCCCTCTTGAACTGGAAGGAATTCCAGGACATCCTTGAGATCACAGTCAAAGGAAAGGCTGAAGCAGAAGAGAGGGGGTAAAGGAGAAAAGCCCATCAGGAAAGAATGGAATTCTACGATTAGGCCAACCCCTGTAAGCACTAAATTTCTGTAATATGCACACACAAAGAGATCACAAAGTAATATGAAACAGGATATTTTAAGAAAGTTCAAAGCTAGTGCATTCCACATGTTCATATTTATTATGAAAAGATAATTTCATCTTCAAGTGTGATTTGGAAAGATTACAGGCTTAGTTTTAAATATTGCTTTTTGTAAGTAAATATTTCCCTTTTATAGTCAGATGGTTTCAGATGAGATCAAATGGAATTACTGAACATTAAGAGAAGATCATTTGACTATATTGTATCTTATACCTTCGTCTTTTTACTAGTAAAAAGTATAAAGTATAACAATTTTTTAAAAAATCACTTGATCTGATAGCAGATGAAAAAAGCAATTAGGACAGCTTAGCAGACTCTCCAATTACTACTCATTGCTCAGATGTCTGAGTTCTTATATAAACATTTATTTTGAACGACTGAAAAATGCCACATTCATGAATGCTGGCATTAAAATTTGCTGTTAAGTTTGGGATATTGGATCTATACACCAGAAACAGCTTTCCTTCAACTCTAATCACTTCCCAGACAGATAAAGGACAAGGTAAACATGGAAGTTACTGGATGGTGAGCAGTGATATGAATTTAGACCACAGCATCTCCTGTACCCTACTCCATGTCTGCACACTGAAGTGGTATCAACTTCCTTTCTTTCTGAACATCCAGCTGATGGGCTCAGGTTCACTGTGCAATCAGTTGTGAGTGCAGGAACCTTCCTTATCAAACTCATCTCTTGGGAACTTCCTTGACTGGAACTTCCTTGACAATTCCTACAGCTGAATTGTACAAATACTTCCTTATCTCCTTCCCCCACTTAGCCTGAAACAACTGCACTTTTGAGGAAGGCAGCTAGTTGTACTTTGAAAATGGCTTGCTTCTCCACCCTCTGTGCAGCAATACAGAACAGTAAAAGCTACTAACACAAACCTGCTCACCACCTGTGAGGGTGCTGAGGCCCTGGCACAGGTTACCCAGAGAAGCTGTGGATGCCCCATCCCTTGAAGTGTTCAAGGCCAGGCTGGATGGGTCTCTCAGCAACCTGGGCTGGTGGACAGTGTCCCTGTCCATGACAGAGGTTGGCACTAGAAGACCTTTAAGGTCCCTTCTAACCCAAATCATCTCATGATCTATTTAAACAAGTGCTTTCTCTAAGTGCAGTAACCAAACCTACCTGAACCTTCAAAAGGCTGACAGCAAGCAGCTTATACATCCCTAGTCATGCACTCATTGCCCTTACTAAGAGAAGTGCAATCTTTAAAAGAAAAGGGCACAGAGAAACCAGTGCACAGCTGATGAGTTCTAAGACTGCAGTAGTCTTAATTGTGTCTCCTGCTTAAAAATCAATACTGTTGAAAGTCAGACTTTGTGAGAACAGTACTTTCAATTAACATCAAGGTGAAGTGCTTTTTTCTTTCAAAACAGTTTCTATATGCATTTTTTAAATGGGTCATATTGTATTTTGAGTGAATTCCAGCTATCGTGTTCTTACGGCTCTTGATTATTCATCACTGTAAGAAGCTCCTTCACCAAGTCTTCTTTGGTAAGGTCTTGACTTCTCGTGACCACTTCTGTGAAAAGCTGCTTCCCATACTGAAGCTTCTTCCATGGTGTATCCAACAAAGAATTACTCAAGCCATATATTCCTAAACACACACAAAAAAGCCAAACAAAAAATAAACCAATTTAATTGGAAAGTGCATTCTGGTGATTTCAGTTGTCATTACAGATTTTTAAAAAAATTATAAAGTGTAAGTGATTCCCCAGGTAACCTTGACCTGCAGGTGTGCCATAAACACACAAGCCCCATTACTGAACAGGAGAATACAGCAGGCTGGGCTTACGCTGGGCTGTGCTTAAGCACTCCCCTGTGCTAATGCTCAGTACTTGGTTTCAGTTGTACTCTAATCCACATCTACAGCAGTTAGTTTTAATTTCTGGTTTGCTAAACTATGAAGAAGGCACAATAGAATTATATAATTTCTGCAACCTAGTCTTGTCCAGTTTAGCTGTATTAATTATAAGTTATCTTTGCCTCTGATTCTACTCTATGGAAAAACACTGCAAAGGAACATTGGATGACAAGAAGCACCTCTCTCTTTAGAGGCATCCCCTCAGCACAATCCAGACAAGAGAGATTACCAACATCATCTCTTCCTGAAGGCAGCCATGTGCACAGGAGTCTGTTGTCTAAGCACAGAGACCGGAACTATCTTTGGTACAGTCTGCAGATACCCAGTATTTGTGACTCAGTTTCTCATTACAATATGGCCAGATTTTAAATTTTAAAAAAAAGTCTGTATTAAAACCTGTTTTATGTTTGTAGTTGTACAAAATCTAACAGTTATTTCCAAGAATTTATGCTGTAATTGCTCCAGTAACAATTTGCCTACTGCCAGCCACATTTTGACCATTAACCTAAGCCCACAAAACAAGGCTCTGCCATCAACTGCTATCAACCAGCTACACTGCTCAGAGCCTTCCATGTGCCTGGTTCCACTTAAACTGCCTTTTTGATGATGAATTCTGGAGCTTTGCTCTCTCTAGCTAGCTAGCAAAGAACTAGACTTGAAATATTTTAAAATCAATCCACCTGCTAGACAGATTTTTTTTTTAAAGCCAACTCTGTCCGTGGGGGAGCACAGTCATAGTGTGACCTTCAAACTGCTGGGTAAGGGGAGTTAGGGTCAGATCCTTTGAAAACTCCGTTTCTCAAGACAGACTTCCGTCCTGTTACCAAGCAGTATTCCACTAATTGCACTGCAGGTGGGTACACTGGCACAGACAGAAACTTCTAATGAACTATTGATTCTTTACTGAAATTTATTAACAAAAACTTAAATGAATTCAAGGACATTGAAAAAAAATTTTTTTTAATGAATGTAAAAAAAAAGTCAGTGAAGACAATGCTTAAGTAGCTAAATTACTAGAACAGTACACAGCTATGCAAGAAAAAGTAATATCCAGACCCTTCTGAAGAAAACCTACCAGCATTTAGGAAAACAGGTTCTGGTTCTCCTTTGTTTCCATAGTAGCAAATTACATCTCCTTTGGTGGTACTGAAAAATATAAATACAAGTTTCTCCTTGAAAAGCCATCAGCTTCTGTATTTGATTATGCTTTAATTTCATGCAATCTTTGAGCACAGTAAGATGCTTCTCCCACTGTTACTCCGATGATACCAGACATTGATGAGTTTTATTACTTTCCTCCTCTCAAAACACTGTATTAGCTGCACCACTATCAAGAACTACCATTATCATTTTTAAACATAATAATGCAATAAAATTCAGTAAACCCCTGTAACTTCTGCATGGAAGTAGCCAGGCTTAATGACAAAAACCTGTATGTTTTTGATTAACTGGAGATTTAGTTGCTTGGGAGAAGGGGGCATGTGAAAACAAAGGAACTGTCCATCACAGCAAGTACCCTTTTCACCATCACCTCTTTTGAATCCTTCCTGCATTCTAAACCACTGACTGCTGTGGGCCATTTTAGATGGCAGAAGTGCATTTGAGGCCCACTTCCAGCATTGCTGCAGGGCAGAGTTGGGTTCTTTGTGCATCTCTTGGCTGTTTTCAGGTGACTGTAGTCACTGAATCTCTCTCTAATTGTAGGCACTGGCTGCAGCGCTCGCTCGCTCTTGTGGACAGAGTACAGGGAGGGTCTTGCACAAGGTTCAGAGACAGCTTCCAACATTGCCAACAACTCTTATTTGACAGAGATGGTATCAGCATATCCAAACAGCAGAGACTGAAGGAGTCACACTGATATTGACAACACAAACACCAAACCTACTGATAAGGGAAAAAAAAAGAAAGAGAGTCATCAATAAGTCATGTGTGTCCTGTGGGAAATGGACTGCCATTAGATGGCTCACTCTCAACATCCCTTAATCAGCTGACACTGAAAAGTGATTCCTCAGATCACTTCTGGTTGGTGGGGTTTGGCTTTTTTTTTTTTAATTTCCCAGAATACAGCAATGAGGTCTAATTCTGTATTTTCCCCTAGTGATTTACTTGCTCACAGTTACCAACAAACACATTCTGCCATAGTTCAGTTTTTAATTTGTCTCCCAATCTCCAGCTCCTTATACAGCAGATAAGACTTTTTTCAATTGGGAAAAAAAAAAGAAACACAAAACTTCCAGTTAAGATTGAATTTGGATTAAGTGGCATAAAACATAATACAGGAGAGAAGCCATTTCCAACTCCTCATTTTTTTCTTAAGATAAAAAGGAGTATCTCTGCGCTGATGCAAATCAGAGTATATCGAATGCAATCTCATTAATGATGTACTGGAACTTAAATTGCTCTGCATAACTTAGCATCCGCTACTCAAACCTTAATAACAAGCAAAACAGTCTTGATTTAGCTGTTTATATTCTTCTTGAAAAGCCATTATGAAAGACATTCTACAGTGTCCTTTGCAAGACAGCCAAATGAAGAAGGAAATATTAACTTATTAATTATAGAAGTCAGAGGAGTCAAGAAGAGGAATACAAAAAAAGCCCCCATAAAGCAAAAATAGAACTGTCTTTCTCTGTGCACTACTGTTCCTACTCCCAAAGCCATGAGAGCTTCCTGATACCACACAGAAAGATGATCAAGTTTTTCAGCACAGGCAGAAGACAGCAATTATAGCAGGCATATTGTGTACTCTTATTTTTATTGTTAAATATCATATAAGAAGACCCCGGTTACTTAATTTGCTATTTATCTACTGTTACAAGAAATGTGTAATTTTTCTGAACTTTCCTCTAGTGGCTTAAAGGACATTTATTTTCCTTATCTTTTTTCTTCTCATCCTTAGGACTCTTGTTCAATTTTATTTATGTTGATATCAAGACTTACTGACCACCGGAACTCTCCAGAGACAACAGCCCACCTTATTTTTTTTCAGTTAAGACATCAGCAATTACACAAACTATTGTATTGGTGCATTAAGTACTCTCTTTTCAAATACCTGCTGTAGAAGGTCTGTGAAGAGAAAAGATCAGAGCAATTGTTATCACCTGAGGTCTCACAAGACAGTGTTAGATGGAAAGGTGGACAAATGGCCCAAGCAAGCCCTGGAACACAGCTTAAGACAAGGCCTGTCATAGGTGAGACTGCATGCTCAGTAAGTAAGCACTGCTGACTTCCTTTAGAATGGCTTTTTATGTGAAAGAATATAATCCTCTAGCATGTCTTCCAAGATTTTTGTCACTAACAAATTCAGTAACAAGATCCCCTGGAGCTTCTCAAGAAGATGGGGAACACATAGGAACTGCAGGGTCACTAATTCAGGACATCCGTATCTTACTGTATCCACAGTCCCTCAGATGCGTGTTTTCACTCACCTCCACTGCAACACTGCTGCTGTCTTCCGTCAAGAGAAGACTAAAGCCTCCCAAGAGACTTCTGAAATGGGCAGACTTTCAAAATTTAGTTCACTGTGCCAGTTAGCTACTCTTTCTTTAATCATTTGGCTCTGCCTATTCCCTTCCTACTGTTTACAGGTACTCAGTACTGAACATCAAAGCAGAAGCCAAGATGAAAAAAAACCACTGTAAGCTTGATTGCAGCAATAGCCTCAAAACCCTGGCC
Organism: Corvus brachyrhynchos; assembly: GCF_000691975.1. Lineage (NCBI taxonomy): Eukaryota > Metazoa > Chordata > Aves > Passeriformes > Corvidae > Corvus > Corvus brachyrhynchos. The sequence continues at coordinate 7,440,115 of NW_008238337.1, forward strand.
CGTACTCAAGATTCTCTTCCCTCCCAGCCTTACAAGTATAGATACCAATTTCACTGGAGAAGTAATAAAAGCATAATTAAAGTGATGACAATAGGACCCAATAGACATATTTTTAAATCCCAGCCATAGCTGATGGCAGAAAGAAACTAAAATTATGCTCTTAGATACATCATTCTGTCAAAAAATGTAAGCAATAATAAATGTTCTAGGAAATATTCTAGGCAGCACAAATCTGAGTAGTAATAGAAGCTTCACAGCAACATGAAAGCCATACAGAGTTTGCCATAATCACTTCTTAATGCTGGTGAAACATAAGCAATGCCCTTCTGCATCCCTGCCCTGGTTCAACTTCAAGGTGGCTCCAAGTCATGTCCAACAAAAACGCAGAATGAAAGAAAAAGAAAAAAGTAGTGAGGCAGTAAAGCTCCACAGAGTGTGGTTATCACCAAGTGATCACTCCCCTGGGCACTGAGCTACAGACTGGGCACTCTGCTACAGACAAGGACATTGGATTGTTTTATGAATAATGTGCACATGTATTTTTTGTGCAAGGACAAAAGATGAAACTGGCAGCTTGAAATGCTGTACGGTCATTTCAAATAAGTAGTATGGTTTACAGATTCATTTTCTTTTCTTCAATCTTCATCAGCTATATCAGGAAACTCTTTCTGTTCTGAAGCTAAAAACAAGCAAACACCAAACCACCAACTATAAAGCCCAAACATATACCACATACTGTCAAATAAAATGGTGAAAAGAATTCTGCCAGATACAGCATACAAAGTCTGCCTTAAAACACTACTTTGATTTTGCTGTCAGTGTCTAAACATGTCTTTGGTCCTGTCCTAATATTTTGGGCCAGGCAGAAGGGCCAGAGGAAAGAGATAAAAAGTTTTTCAGAAGCATTTTTCTTTCTTTTGACATTGGACTGTCCATCCGTCCACTGGAAATGACTGAAGAGCTATGCAGAAATACCGCATTTTCATGAGGGAACCGCAAGAATCAAGACAAGTGTACTCTGCAAAAGGTGATATTGTATCACCTCTTGTGCACGAGAAGTGCATGAGAAGAAATGTAAATCAGCTTACAGAGCAATCCCGCTGCCTTGATCATCCATGTTCTTTCCACACCAGCATTCTGACCTTCTCCCTTTTTACTGAAAAGGCACCTAAATCCAATCTCTGAAGAGCAATCAAATCCCTCCCACCCAGCCAGGTCATGGTAACTACGCTGAAGGGAGAGCCTGCAGGTGATGGTATAATTTACTACATGTTCTCTGCAGGGATTGAAAACTGGCTGTGACAAGGGAGAACAAAAAAGCTCACCCAAAAGGCATTTTTCTGCAATCCCCTCCAGCTGACTTGTTTGTAAGGGACAATTTGTCTGTTCATCATGGAGAAAGTGATTCACTCCTGTTACACAGTGATCTTATTGCAGATAAACTATATGGGTTCTAACTGACAGCCTGTCAGAGACTCTACATTTGCTGGGTGGGTGACAAGAAGCTGCCAGTTTGTCCTTCAGGGCAGTCTGTATCACATACTTGTAAGGAGCACAAGTGAAATGCTGCCACAGCAGCCCTGACACAAGTTGGAGATACCCATTAAAGCCTAAGTAGGTGCAGCAGTGGATTTGTTGGACATAAACACAGGTTTCCCCAGAACTGAAATGATGTCCTGATCATCAACAAAAGCAGCTCACTGCCTTCAGGTATTACCACAAATGGAGAAAGAAGGAAACCTCCCTTGAATATTGAGCAGATATTTACTTAGAGACCAGCCCAGCCTCCGATAACCTTGTTCCTCTCCAATCAGACCTATGGATAGTCAGAATGAGAGGAGTGGCAACACTGCCTTCCTGGAAGCCAACTTTGCAGCTGCACAAGATTCCAAACAGACACTGTTTGCCACATGCTATAATTCGACATAAAAGTATGTTTAGCATAACTGGATAAATATTCATGACTCTCATACTCAGCAGGTACACCCAAGATGATAAACTGAAAAATGAGAAAAATGAAAGTACTAAGTAATTTTCCTAAAACAAGAAATCAATAGTATTCAAATTGACATCAAGAGATGCCACAGAGTAAATAGATTATTACACTATAAGTGTCAAAATCCATGCATGTTAAAAATAAGAGTCACACCAAGCTGTGGAAATAAACAATGAGATTTTACAACCCGTATAGCTTTTTCCTGCTCTCCTTCTCATATTACTGCACCTGTCATCTAGCATACTGTCATCATAATCACACAGAGAGAAAATAAAAATTTTTTTTCTGAAATGTGCACCTGAAGATTCAAATATTGTAAATCTCTCTAAATATGCTGCTTGCAGTCAGCAGGATCATGTGCTCAGGTATACCCCTTTCCACCAGTGCTTCATTTACACTTTCAATCTGAGTTGCCTCTCCATTTCACACACTCTAACAGAGCCAATAGCTGTTTGTTACACAATGGAAGAACGTGTTAAGAATAGTCCTCTATCTTTGTTTTGGACAGTAACATGGCCCAACAAAATAGCATCAACTACAATAACATTTTCTATTTACGCAGAGAAGTACCTCCCATTCATATACCACGTTTCTCTTAGGAGTAATTCTAATTTCCTAAAATGACAAGTTTACAAATCTTATTGAAATTGCTCTGCATCATTAGCTTGCCAAGAATTTCATTTCATCAGAGTATCCAAGGCTAAGGACACGTCGAAATGGAGAAGTTAATCAACACACACAGCTTTCAGAGTGGTACTCAACAAGGAATTATGACCTGTATCACCACGGAAAGACTATTCAATTGAGCATACAACTCTCTATCAGCCCAGCATGGAGGAATAAACAAACAAAACTAACACAGGAATTATTTCCTTAAATAATATCAATCAAACTTACTTTAATATCATCATACTAGCAGCCATTATGACTATTCTATTTACCTAAACTAAAACGAAGAGACTCAAACTTACTGCTTGCTAGGTCACACTTTGAATATCATGTTTGCTTGAAAACATCTATTTCTTCTGCTGCCTTTTCAGTTAAAGATAGCCTTCAAATTTATGCAATCTAGCCAGGCAGCAACATATGGCAGAAAGCACAAAAAGTCAAATCCTCTGACCATGGTAAAAATTAATTCAGGCAACTGAAAAATTTTGGAAGTCTCTGGTGGGACAATAAACTTTATAAAGTAGATAGTAAAAATACCAAAAAGCATCAAACTCTCCAACTCCCTAGCCTGCTTCTGGATTGAATTTCTGGAAACTTGTATGTTTACTTCTAAGCAGGTGCATCAAGCAGAAATACACTCACGTTATCTTCACAGAACTGACTGATAAGTCTGAGCCACCAGCTGAAGGTGGTTTAATACAGAAAGTGGAAAATGTAAACACAAGGCCAGTTAGTGAGAGGGTGCTAGAAATTATTTCCACTGAAAAGAGTAAACACTGTGGCCTTCTGCTTTAAGTGTATTCCCAGAAGCATGCAGAAAAGCTGAGTGGGAGAAGGCCCTGCACCATCAGGTTGTCGAATAAGATGAATGCTTTGCACCAAGTGGGCCAAAGCAGCAGTGTTCTCCTGGCAGTTCAGATGTGCTCCCGGTCATGCAGTGTGCATCCAACTCGGAACTGACACACGGCCTGGAGATGGCTTAGCCCTGGATTTCCATTCTTCTCCATCAGGCAGAATGCAAGGGAAAATCAGCAGATATACTTGTGCATAGACACATGCACATGCAGTGGAAAGGATTGCGCCAACCACATTGATTATAATCAAGCATCAAACATCCTTTCTCAGCTACAGAAACCTTAAGTTAATGTTTATTTGTCTTGTGCTGATTTTTACTGTTTCATGAAAGATTCACGGACACTCTGACAGGAACAATAGCTTGAAAGCTTTCAGCTGTTCTTATCCTGCTGCAGCATGTCAACTCTCTGAGAAAAAAGGTGTCTGAGAAATTATGAGCCAAGGTTTTGTTTTCTCAAAATACAAGCCCCAGAGCCTCCAGGGTAAAGACTGGCTATGGCCTATCAGGGAGTCGCAAGAAGTTTTGTGGGGAGCACTGGTTAGAATACAAGACAGCCCTCCAGTGTTTGAAAGACAAAAAAATAACAAAGGAAAGGAGGACTACAATAAAATTAGGACCTTGAATGCCAATTAGCAAAAACCATGAGCTCTAACTTTAGTTTGTGACGGGCTTTTGTATTGTTACACTTCGGTGCTATGATGTGTATGTACAGCACTGTTATTATCTTTCTCCCTCTGACATTTGAACTGTGATGTTTTGTAGACTTACTTCAAGTCAGCTGCTAATAAATTAAATCCATTGTAAAGATGTCCCTCTACTGATACTTTCTTCAAGTAAGAGTAGCTGTCCAGATCTGCAGTCAAGAAGTTTGTTACAAGAGCACCTAAGAAAGAGAAGTACATAGAGCAACTTGTATGTGTACGCTCACTATTCTGACAGGCCTGGTAAAATAAACAGAAACATAAAGATTCCTGTTGCCAAAAGGCTGTAACAGTGGAAAAAAACCCCAAACACAAAATAAACCAAGTAACGAACCAACCTTTAAAAGTCTTACATCATTGTACCATGTTCACATTAAGACCTTGACTTTTACTCTGAAGAACTCAGTCAAAAGCTCTTGGCCAAAAATTCTACAGAATTCACATTTACTAACTACTCTGGACTGGATGCACCTTTCTTCTCCTCCCACCTCACAAATTCTTTCTTGTCTTGCTTCATTTCCCCTATACATGACCCTAAAATGAATTACAAATGACATGGTCCATTTCTCTGTATGACACCTTTGTCATTGCAATATATTCCCAATCCAGTACCATATGACAGTTACAAACAGACCTATTTTTACTTCAAAAAACCCCACAGATGTGCTGTTTTGAGCATCCTCTTTGAAAAAGGGTTTTTCCTATTATTTCTGCTCCTCTGATTTATCAATGCAGAAGAAGAATCTTTTAGGCTACCTCCAGCATAATCCAAGTTGCATTCCCTAACACAGGTGTTTGAATATGAATATACACTTTAAAAAAGTCTGCTGTGATCTAAAACTAGGTCAATGCTTGGCTAGTTGTTCTGCCTGTTAATCAGAATTACTTTCCAGAGGAGACGGTGCTGCTGAATTTCTTGTCTGAATTCAACTTCAGGCTCTAAGCACTACATCTTGTTTTACTTTTGCCTCAAAAAATCATTATCCAAGTCAAGTTCCTCACATACGTACTCAAACTCATCAGTTCAAAAAATCTGTTTACAGCACATAAACATTCTATTTGTCCATAAAGCTGTGTTAGGAAAATTAATTTTGTAATCATCATTATTTTACTGGAACACCAGGCTTTATTTGTCCACTTTCTTTTTTTTATTTCAACTCCTTCATACCTCTTCCTTTTGCATTTTTATCAATCTTTGGCTGCATATAGTTTGTCAGGGCCGCCATCTTGCCTTTCTTACTGATTCCCAGCCATGTCCCACCTTCTTTGCCCTCCTCCATATCCAGACCTAATGGAATAAGTAAGAGTTAGGTTATTAAATACATTAAAATTAAAAAATGTTTCAAACTTACAACATGTTTTCCTTAGATGTATAAGGAAGAAGAAAATTTCTTATTAGAAAGGCAACACCATCACCCTAATAATAAAAAATCCGTGCCATGATTCCCTTATAAATGATATAAAAACCACTCAAAACAGCAGGACATACATACCACTAAGGATCTCATTGCTGCTGTCCCAAAACTCGGCCGATTTGGATGGTCTGTGGTAAAATTCATCCCTATTAGCTGCTAGAATAAGCCTGTAGAACACAAGAAGAAAAAAGACACTATTACTTACAAATGTGGAGCTTCACAGTACATGCAGGAGAAGAATCCAATTTTTTCCAGAGCATTAACTCATTTTAAGCATGAAACCATCCTTTATCTCCCATCTCACCTTTACACTCAGTGTAAAGGTCGACTGACATCTGACAACAGCCTCTTCTCTCACTGTCACTGACTCAGCAAGTCCATCTTGTGAGTGAATGAGGCAACCAGTATCTTCAAAAAATACTTACAACAGAAGACACTGAATTAAGATCACACAAACAACCTTAAGATTCCTCAGCACAAAGTTACAGCTTAATGAAAGAAAATTATTATTACTTTGAAATTATTTTTTTTTAAAAGTGTTTTTCATTGGTAGAACATCCTCACCTGGGGAGCAGGTAACGGATTTGGCTGATCCAAGTAAAGGTAAAAGACAACTGTGGCCCCAGGCAAGCCCTGTGTGGAAACTCAGGGAAGCAGGTGACTGCAGAAAGCCCTGCACAGCTCGAGCACAGCTCCCAAAGTCCTGCTCATCAGTACCCACAACATGATTTGCCTTTATTTCAATTGTGAGACAGTGAACGCTCTCCTTTCTCTCCAGCTATGTTGCTTAATTTAATTTTAATGAAATGCCATCTTTCAAAAGCCTGCAGATTTTCTTAACCAGTTTTCCATAACCTCAGTATCTTCTTCACTGTCAGTTTCTCCTACCAGCTGCATCTCAATTACATCTGCACAGCAGAAGACAAGTTTGCTACTGGAAACTGAAGACAGACCATACAATTTTAATTCTAATTTCTAGCCACAACACACAAGAATCAATCCCAATGACATCTCATTACTTTGTTCAGCATTCAGATGTACTGACATTTTCTGCACATTTCTGAACTTTCATGCAAATTCATCTCTTCCCTAATACACTGTTTTAAAAGAGGATTGTGAGGTGCAAGTTGCACATTAGAAAAATACTACAGAAAAAGAATCATTATCAACCATAGAGGAACTAGAAAAACCTGACACTTCAATGGCATCCTTTCTGTAAGGTAAGGTGCTTAGTATTTTGTCCAACAAAGATAACATCTGTTGGAAAGCAAACTACATGTACATTTTTATCTTTCCAATGCAAATATAATATTGTTCCTTTCAAACTTACATAATTTTGCTTTTTCTAGCTGATTCTAGTCTTTGAGCTATAGGCTTTCTGCTGGTTTACCCAATTTCTCTCTTATTTCAACACACTCCATTAACAGGATGCAGCCTCCTTTCACAGATTTTTATTTAAATGAATATCTCCACTGTTAAAAAATAGTTTGCCTGAAGTGCATTTCTCATCCCCTGAAGCTTCAATTATATTTTGCCTTCAATAATTCTTGACATGAAACTGTGGTTTGTTTATAGTATCTAAATACTAAAAATAAGCTAAGTCTTTCTTGTGTGATTGAATATTCCCATCTCAAGTTTAACGCAGACTCCTAAATTTAGCACAAGGCTAGTATACAAGAGCATAATAATAAAAACATCTTTATTTTGTCTTTTATGAAACATAATTATACTGAAAAGGAGCAATATTAAGTGACCCTCATCTTCTAATAAATTGCAAAAAGCCTATTCAGCTATTTTTATAGCTGAAATAATTCAACTGTATTAGGATTTACGTATTAAGATTTATTTTAATATCGAAATGAAAACATGAGAAATCATTCCATTAAAGCAATTTCCTACAATGCAATTCAGCTCCAGAAAAGAGTCTGTGATTATAGCTTTGAAGCTTGAAACATTTATTTATTTTTAAGATGCACACAGTACTATTCAGAAAGATGTAAAGGCAGCATATTACCTCTGACAATAATAATGAACTACAGTAAAGTGCTTGTTACACTGCACTAAACTTTACCACAGATAGGCCCCGAGAGACAAAACAGAACAAGTTGCAAAGGTACAGGCAGATGGATTTGTTAGTGTGTCACAAGGGTGAGCTCTTTGCTTAATTAGGTGCTCAAGAAAATTGGCCAATATATTGGTCTAGAAACCAGAGTCTACCTGGATGGAAAATTCTCCTAAGTGTTAGAGAGGACATGTTTTAGCATGGCCATTTTCTTCTAGCCAGTAAACTCAGTCAATGAAAAGCTGTTTGTCTTTTCAACTTCTAATGCTCATTACAAACACTTTCTTTTAGTTAGAGATGCAAAACAGTAAGGAAAGTTTAATTGCCTGCTTCCTGATGGACAGAGAAATAAATTAGTATGTCTGCAGGTACAGGAATCCCCTTTTGGTTGGGAAAACTGTTCCAAGACCTCATCATGAAATAAACAGAGCTACAGCACAGAGATGCTCAGACAGTCAAGAAAAATTACCCTTAGCAAGGACTAGTAGGGAGACGCCTAACTTGGCCTAATAGCTATAATAGTGCTTGGAATCAGGAGGGCCGGGGACCACTCCCAACTGATACTCAGACCTATGTCCTTCAGAAACCTGAGGCAAAGGTGAAAAAAACATAGGAACAATTTAAAAAGAAAGAACTTCAACATTCTCCTGAATAAAGAAAAGCAAAAAGACTTAGTTATGGAGTGTTAAGAAAAAAAAAATAACTAAAGTTATGTATCTGATGTTAAAATCTGACACCAGTAACACCATGGCCTGGCATTTATCACCCAAACAGATGGTTCAGAGTGATTTATCTCAGAGGTCTATATAGAGCAAGGCACTGCTTAACAAAAGACAGAAAGTTAGATACAATTAAATACTCCTGAATTTGGGCCAAACATCTCAAAAGTGTTGTCCTATTCTGACACTGCCAGCAAGTTGTTTTCTGATATAAATGAATAATTTCAATCTTGATGCAATTTTTCATAGCAAGCAAACTACTCTAAGTTTTACTTTCAAATATTGATCATGGCAGAAAGTTCACTTGGTGAGCAACTGCAGTTTACATCCAAAGGATTTTCCCAAGAGGCATCAAATTGATGAAACTGCCTTTCGCTAACTACCAACACAAAGAAAGTCAGACCAAATAAATGGATATATTAATTCAGCACCAGTCACATCATAAACAAAACCCCTTTTTAGGCAGGCTCCAGATGCAGAAAGGAATGCACTCTGTGGACAATTGAGGTTTCGGTTCTCATTTCCTTTCTTTCTATAGAATGGCATCTGCTTCTTAATACGAGAGGACAGGAGAACAAGTCAGTGAAAGGCACAACGATTTACTGAGCAGACTGATGGTTTCTGGTTGAATACCAATACTTGTACCCTACAAAGTAATATAGAACCTATACAGTATATATAAATACAGAAAACAATGAACCTTCATAGCCTGCTTATGGCCTGAAGTGCTGGTTTTTATTACATACTCAGTGTACTCAAAGATACCGATGTTGGATATGAAATTTAAAAACTATGAGCTACAATGAAAGAGAAAACGATTACAGGATGTTTAATATTTTGGAAACTCACTGTATGACATCGATACATTCTTACAGACTTACCTAGAAGCCTGCAAGCTTATTTTTTCTTCAGTTTTTGGCTGAACATTTCATACATGACTTAGTTTACTGCCTACAATTTTAATTGCAAGCAGACTTTGGGGAGGGGAAAGGCTAGGATACTTACTAGAAGTTCCTTGGTTGCAAACTGGAAGCCCTAAACGTATCTACCATACTGAAAGCAAGAGACAGCTACAACTGCGATGCCCACAAACAGGATTCCCCTTAGTTTAAATAATAAATTAGAAGGCAGGACTTTCAAACACTGGAGTACAACATTTAAAGGACTTATACGGCACATGACAGATCACCAGCAAAAGGTCCATGACTACAAAGCCCAAGACTTCTGACATAGTCTAAAACCAAAGGGTTCTCAAAAGGTTCCAGTAACTCCTCCAATGGGGAAAGCCATGAAGTTAAAACACTACAAAAGCACAATTGAACACATAATACTGACTTGAGTTTGTAGCTCACACACTGGCTATAAAAAGAAATTGTGTAAAATATTACAGAAGCAAGTCTGTTTTAGCTACAGCCATCTTACCTGTACGCATTTTTTGAAACTGGTCGGGGGTCAAATTTGAATAGAAGGATGCACATCGAAGAAGCGATGTTTAAGTCTTGCTTCTTCCACAAAGGCTCAATGCAAGGTCATTCTGTAATAGCCTAAAATGTAAATAAAGATTATCTATTACACTGCAAATTATAAGAAGATAACTTGCTGCTGCGCTGAAGCTTAAGGATTGCAATGTACTGAGTAATAGCTCACAGTAAAAATAAATAAATAAAATACAACTTCCAAACCAGATGAGTTTTAAAGACTGGTTTACAAACCAAATTCTTACAGTATTTCTTTCAAAATTATGCCTGGCTAGTTCAGATTTTAGGAAAAAAACCTGCATCAGGAAAATACTGACAAAGTCTACAGTGCTAGCAATACATGAAAAAAAAGACTGTTACGCAATTTCTGCTCATTACCAATGAAGTACTTTTACTTTTTTCGCTTTCTTAAGTAAAGCAAAATGCTTATGTTAGAATAAAGGAGAAAATAAGACTCAAACTGTTGCAGAAGCCAGAAAAAGCCTTGTTAAAGACACTCACAGACCTGCAAATAAAGTATAATTTAGACCAAGCTATTGTCAAAGTCCAGGAGAAATTATTATTGTTTAGCATCGGGTAAAAGATCAGGTATAAATAGAAATACACTGGACATTTTGTGTCCAGAGGTTACATTTTGATGAGGAGTTTCCAGCACCTGTGCTGTATTTAAAATTCTGGCCATGCAGATGGGATGACAAATGTGCTTTCCATTTCAAACCAACAAAACAGCTTTCAAATAGTTTGTGTTGTCCAATTAACATTTTTCTGGTAATAAAACTGCAGTTTGATCTTTACTTTTTGTGGCTGCTCAAACAATTATCGGAATGCTACCACCCAATGACACACCACCATTTTTTACTGCTACTGAGAGCTTTTGCCATGAAAGGGCTTTCAAGGTAAGTCAAGGGGAGAGGGAGACAGAATTCAACACCCAACTGTAAGGCCATCTGAGCAACTCAATGACTGAAAAAACTTCTGTACAAAAAGTAGGATTTTTAACCATACTTTCAAGATCTGTAGAAAGTGTCTCTGTTGCTCTTCAGTTTCTACATAATTTGTCATAAGAGATATCAGGAAATGGATCATCTTGACTACATTTCATGTTACCAGAAACAGAGCTGCAAGTGCAGCATTTGTACAGATCTCTTTTTTTAATTAACAGCTTGCCCATAGCTGTTGGCTCCTGTTAAGTCACAGTTCAACACTAAAACCAGCCTGCTGTTGTTGTCATGGCACAAGTTCAGTCTTGCAATCCAGTACCCTGCGAAGAGACTCTTCTGCTGCAGGACATGAACTAACTCAGAAAGAGGTGCAACACTCCTGACGTGCTTGACAAGAAAATTAGTGCACAGGAGCACGTGTGTGTGTAGATACGTAAATATACCTGAAAGTATTTTAAATTCTGTTCGCTGACAAAAAGAATTTTCCTCCTCAGTTGACTCATAATCTATGAGCCAAGAGCAATAGCAGAGCTATCCCAACTATTTTGTGTTTAACAGGTTGCACAATAAGGCACTGAGAAAACTGAATTAAATGACACTGTTGGCTTTCTTTGCCACTAACAAGTCAATCCCAAGACAACTGCCTTAGAAATACTTCATAAAATTAAGACGCAGTCTTGAATTTTGGATAACTGATTTATGAACCAGGTATTTAAAAAGACCCATAGCCAGCTTTACGGAGAAAATCTAACCAGTTTTGAGAAGGTGATATGCATCTTCTCAGCTCCTATTGCTGAATTTTCAGTAGACTGCAATCATACTGGACTTGAACTACCAGTACTGGAAGACGTGGATCTTTTACACACAGACTATTTCAGAAACAACACTCATAGCTCCAAAGAGATCACCTTCTAATCTGTGGTTCTAGAGGTTCCCATCTACAGCACTACCATGAGTATCGTAGGGAATCCTTAATGGGCAAAGTGCCAAGAAGCTCACTTAGTGAAACCAAAGATACAAAATACAATTTTAATGACAACTATCATGGAGTACTCTTGCTGACTATGAAGATATGGCTCCTAGTATTCATTAGGTGCCCTGCCAGATAATTAAATGAATTACTTGATAAAAAGCTGTTTGCAATTAATCACTTATAAGACCACTATTTTAATAAAGAAGTGTCAGGCTCCATCAGCTGATTTACTCAGTTCCCTTCAAATAATTAAGTTGGTCCAGCTGTTCATGCAAAGTTACTGGCCAGCATAAAGATTACACAAAAACTGCCAGTCAGAAAACAGCTGCAAAATAAGTTTGCAACACTCATCACAATTATCTAGGAGGACAAATATTTTGAACACTTCGGTACCTTTCTAGAATCCACATTAATTATTATTAGGTACTACTGCTTTGACAGAACGATCTTTTTGTCACCCCAGCAACTCTGCTTGATGTTATTACAGTTCATTAAGTTACATTTATGCTTTTATTAACCCCAAATATCAAACCAGTGTATTTTATCTTGGGCTCCACCTGCCGGTCTTGAGACAAGTGTAAGTGTTTATAGGTCCTATATAAACAGTCCAACTTCTTCTTTTTTTTTTTTTTTTTTTTTTTTTTGACAGAAGTGTTTAAGCCAGATAAAACAGAGCTACCCCTTAAAATACCAGCAACACTTAACTGGCAAAGGAGGCAAGCAAGGTATTTTGGTACCTTCTTTGACCAAAGATGACACTGCACTTGCAACACATGTTGTGGATACTACCATTAAATTCTTAAATACTGTAAGTCAGACTCAAATTTGGATATTCTGAAATCTACAATGATTAACAAAACACTAAGAGGGAAAAAAAGCCTGAAGAGAGGCTGTCATAGATATGGTAAGTACATAAACATTCAATCAAAAAGTCTTCATGCAGGTGCCATTTTCTTGAGCTCATACTCACATAAAAGCTGGTGCTGCAACTGTGGGGATGAGATGAGCACATTGCACAGAGCTGGAGCTGCAAAGCAGATGTGCTCAACTCAGCCTCCTCCTCACTCAGCTGAGACCCCATAGACCAAGGAGAGGAGAAGGTGAAAAAGATTAGGCCAGCAGTGACTTCCACTTGCAACTCGATCCTACAGCAAGTCCAAAGCTAGATCAAAAGCTGATTTTCGAGCTCCATTTCTGCAGGAAATGTGTCTTCAGAAGCATCCTTAGAGATGCAGGAGGTGCTGTAGTTTAAAGCGATCAAATAGAAAAGGCTAAGTGGTGGTACAACACTTGCTTTCTGATTTTCTTTTTGAAGACAATGCAAGCCAGAATATATACACTATGCAACGTGGCAAGGTCTGCTGGAAGGAGGGAGAAATCCTCTGTTCTGGGTTGGAGACAGTGAAGACTTACTGCTGTCTGGATAATGAGCTTTTCTAAATTTTAGTTTGCTTGTTCCTAGTCAGTAAGACAACAGTTACCAAGGATGACATGATAGCAACAATCTCCTATTTCTGTAATGTTTCTAGTTTGCTGTCCAACTTATGCCTAATACACACAAACCAGCTTGACAAGAACCACAAACATCCTGTAATTAAGTGTTCCGCTCCAAATGGCACCACTAATTTGGAAATGACATTAAAGTAACTAAAATTCTTGTTCTGTGCTACAGTACTCTGTTAGACAGCACAGTGTGTTGTTTTGCTCATTTGAAGGCTCTGTTAAAAGCATGAGTGGATACATGCCAGCATAAGGTAGCATTGAGAGGGACTTTCAAGAGACCCAAACATGATAGATTGTGTATGTTCTTTTCATAGGGTTCTACCATCATTTGGATGATTAGAAGCAATCAGTTCACAATTTGGCATAAAACTATTTTACCCTTAAGAATTCCCAGTAGCAGTAGCATTTGAAAAATGAAGCCATTTGTTATGTATTTTGTATTCACAAATGAAGCATCATAAATAACATCTGTCAGTTACCACAGTGATCTCAATTGCTTCTCAACTGATCCAAAACTATTGTTTAGGTGCAGTCTAAAACACAGCTAAAAAATCATTATTCACTAGAATCTGCTAGTTTTATGTACTACAACAATAACTCGTGGTCAGCAGAGTGCAAAACTATTTTACTGTCTCTTTTGAGTATGTCCAAATGAAACTGAGCCCTACAGTCCTCAAATGCCCATAGAAGGGCCATAAAATTGGATGCATTTTCTTGCACTACTGAAATAAGTGTTTTTCAAATAGAGAACTTTAAAATCATCAAGAGATGCTTGATTAGTTCTTAAAAGTAATCTATTTTTTTTTTCCCTGCAGAGAAAAGTGTCTCATGGCTGCATTTTTAAAGCATTTTACTGTTTCGTTTTTGCACTTCCCTTGCGTAACACACGCTTCACTGTAGCAATACTAATAACTAAAGATGAAGCGGAATAGATGGATCTATAATTTGATGACTTCCAGGTTGCTCCCTATAAAGAGCATTTGTAAGCAACCTAGGCTTTATAACCCTACCAAGGTGAAGAGTAAGTCTTCACTGCAAGAGACAGCAATGCAAAGTACAACACTTACGAAACACAGAAAATAACATATAAGGTGAACGGCACTCCCAAGTTTAATGTGCTAATTTTATTTTCAGCTGCTTAATTTCTCTCCGGCATTTTACTAGATTAGGTCCACTGTACAGCTCCCATGAGGAACAAACACCAGTAAACATAACCTTTCACCACACCATGTTTCAGAAACATTTACAAGGAAGGAGTAAAAGAGCCTTTGCCCCAGTTTCTCAAGAACACGAGTTTCTCCTCCGCCAAGGATCTGCGGACCCAGAGCTTTTTGCTGGGCTTGCTCCTTAGGTAAAGGCTGTATTTTTAGCTTGTACAATTCTTATGTTTTCTTCAGTGAGGAACCACCAAAAGTCATTAGTAGTTTTCACTGTCTATCTGTGACTATTTCTTGACCTCAAAGGGTCACCACACATTAAAACTTAATTTAAAAATTGCTTTATTACTTTTGTACACTTAAAATTACTCCTGGACGTGACGCAAGTACCAAGAAGCCACCACCTACGCAGGAATCACAGAATGAAATGGCATCGCATAACCAAAGAAAACAGGTGTGAACTGACACCTGAAAATATCGCCAGAGGTGCTGCTGGATAAATTTAAGATAAAAACCTCAAGCAAATGGCGCTCAGGGGAAGCGCCTTCCTTGGCGGGGAGGGCCGGGGCTGTGGCGGTGGCCAGGAAGGGCACACACAGC
>NW_008238337.1:7455236-7455842 GCF_000691975.1 Corvus brachyrhynchos
GCTCCTCCTCCCGCCGGCGCTGCCGGCACCGACACCTTCCCCGGCGCCCTTGGCCCGGGGCTGTGTCCCGCGGGCCCGGCACTGCCGCGGGGTGTGTGTGAGGGGTCGGTGCGACACCGCCCGGCATCCCCCAGCGCATTGGGGGAGTCATCTCATAGTGCATGAGCTGCTTCTTGGCTGCCTCAGCCTACAGCCAGCATATCTGGTTTCAAGCTGAGACGGGAAATTCGGGTATTAGAAAATTTTTTTCCACTGTTAGGGGTGGTCAGGCATTGGAACAGATTGCCCAGGGATGTAGCAGTGTCGCCGTCCCTGGAGGTGTTTAAGATCTGGTAATGTGGTCTAGTGGTTTATAGAGGTTACAGTGGTAGTGCCAGGTTGGACTTCATGATCTTAAAGGTCTCTTCTAACCTTGCTGATTCTATTATTCTATGAAGGTGTGAAATAACAACATTAAATGCCTGATCTGAGCACCACAGCTCTCATACCTCTGAGGACGGATACACCCAGGACTGGGCTGTTAACAATCTTAGTGGGTTTGGATGTAGCTCCTGACCCTTCAGAACAAGGGCCCTGTTGTTGGGATGCTGTTCCCCTGACTACCTT
>NW_008238337.1:7455856-7458269 GCF_000691975.1 Corvus brachyrhynchos
AGGAATGCCCCAAAGTCACTGAGCCCTGAGCTTGCAATGGGATGAATTCCAGCCAGGACAGCTTTCCTGAGGATTGAGGAAAACACAAGTGACAATGTCAAATTTGCTTTCAGTTATTAGCACAGCATGATCAGAACTGATAATCAAACATTTAGTAATGTTGATCTTCAGATTTAGGTTGGGATTGGATATGTGTCACCTTTTGGTCCTACTGAAATATTAATATTTCATTTTTCAAACAAAATCTCAAACTTATTTTTCTGACTTTTTTTTTAATGGGTAACAATAAAGGGTTTCAGTGGAGCCTGTAAATTACAAAATGTTTTATGGTGAAGCCTGTAAGGAAACACCATAAAAGCCTGGAGTGCTCTTTCAGGTTTTAACACTGATAAACACAATACACACAAGATGTGAAACAGTAATTAAAAGAATTCCCAGGGGCATAGAGATGTGTTAGGTGGCTTGTGAGGCAAAACCTTTCATCCTGGATACAGAAAACCTGAAGTCAATTGCCAGCTTTAGCACTGCTCTGGCATATGACATTGAGCAAGTTCAATCTCAATGCTTTCCTTCTCCATCATCATCAATGGGACAATAGCATTGACCTTCACAAGGTCTCTTGAGATCTACTGATGAAAATTACTGGATGAGTGTATGATCATCATTCTTTGTACTATTGCTTCTGAAACACAACAATAGATTGCAATTATTACCTTGAGACATATAAACCTAGAATGTATTTATGCTTTCAGGTAGAGAGCTGTTATTCAAAGCAGTTATCTGATGACTAAATTGACAAATTACAAATCTCCGTTACACTGAAATTGGTAAAATGCATGCACATTAAATGTAACGTATTGTTCATTTTGGCACTCTGTTTGAGTCTCAAAGTATAGACTCATCACTGTGACCAAAGATTGTTTAGCTTCTATGCTTGATACCCATTTAAAATCTTCAGATGATAATGTGAATACCTTCAGCAGCAGTCATGTCCATGGGAAGAAGCAAGTGTCCATAGGCTTAAAACTTAAAGGTGTTTTTTACTGGTTTTGGGGTTTTTTTGCTATTTTTAATACATATGGAAATAAAGAATAAGTTCAGAGTCATTTAAAAAGCCTTTTAGGAGGCTTCACAAAACCAGTCTACTGCAAGAATTTGTGAATACTGGATTTGGGGGCCATTCTGACTCTTCCTTTTATTCTCCTGTCTACCTTTTGTTCTGCCTAAAACAGCTTGGTTATTGTTGCCCCTTCTAGACCCTGTCCTAGGGGATCAGTGTATAGCTCCCATTGTTTGCCAAACTTGAATAGACTGATCCCAAGCAGGCTCTGATTCTGTATCCATTTCAAGAGAGTGGTACTGTCAGGGCAGAACTTCTATTGGAGAAAGCTAAAATACAAGCAGAAGCCTAATGAAAGGCTTGTAGAATTGTCCTGAGTTAGTTTCAAAAACTAAAAGAGAAATAGTCCTGATATTTGTTTAAAGTGCTTTTTCTTCAAGTGCTGGAATGCACATTATTTGGAATGCATAAAGCACACCTTAGATGGATTAAGTATCTTTTCCCTGAGAGGTCTCAAAAAGCAGCTGTAAAGAGGAGACATCAGAGACCCTGACAGTTTTCTAGAGATGAGCTCTTGCTCTGATTCAGTTTGGTATCTCGATCAATTGTCTAGATAATGCAAGATACTAGTAAATTTTGTAGCCTAATAAATGAGCGAATAATTAATATCTGGTTACAAAATCATCTGATGTATCCAATTAAGTCATCCCAGTCCAGTAAATTGCATTTTTAATGTCATAAAATGTGAGGAAATGCATCTGGAAATAAAGAATGCAGAGATGGAGCTAGCATGACAAAAAGTACCTCAAAAAAGAATTTAGTTGTTACTATTTCAGTGTGACCTCTCAGGGTAATACTGTGGTAAACTGGACTACTCTAACAATTAAACGTATAAATACACAATATAAAAAGGAGACAGGGGAGTGACACTGTCTTTGTCCACAGCACAGAGGCATTGGAACGATGCACCATTTCTGGCACCCACGGTTAGGGAGGGAGGAAAAACACAGGAAATTATTCAGAGGAGGAACATTAATGAAAGGGAGAGATAACAAGATATAAAATAGGGACGTAGGAAGCTCAAGCTATTTAGGTTACCAAAGACAAAGCTGAGAGGTGACGATGGCAGCGCATAGACCACTGCAAACGGCGAGAAGGTCAAGTTAGACAAATCCATGCGGATCGCGTGCCAGCATTACCTGGCTGCGCTGCACCTGACGGGCCCTCTGCCACAGCATTTCAGCCACCAGCTGGGCCCGGAACCTCCGGGCGAACAGCTGCGCAAGGCAGCGTTGCGTTCCCGAGCGGAGAAACCCTTCAACCGCGCAGCGAGGCGGGGGCGCGCACCCATCC
>NW_008238337.1:7458631-7459128 GCF_000691975.1 Corvus brachyrhynchos
AGAAATGGGTGGGGGGGGGCCCGCTTTTCCCAGCCGTGCCCTTGGAGCTTTTTTCTGGAGCGGCCTTGGGGCTGTCAGGAGCACCGTCAGAGGCCAAGCCGGGGTGCGGGAGCGGGGACCCGGCGGGCCCGATGGCAACCAGTCCATGTGCTCTGTAGAGAAGGGGAATTCCCCTGTGTGTTCCAAAAACGGAGCAAAAATCACAGTAGAAAAGGTAAATGCAAGAAAAGGGTTAATGAGTACTTCCACCTCCCCCTCCTTCCTCCCCCAACCCCCCAGTTGGATAAAGATGGTCTTGGATACCCTTTGTAAATAGGAATGTGGAGGTGGGAGGGGAGAATCAGCCCGGCTCCGACTACTCGGCTGCCTCGGTGGGTGAGCAGGCAGGAGGAGCTGGTGCAGCCCGGGCGCTCTCCCGGGGAACGCGCGGGGGACGGACGGGCACTCGCGGGGCGGGCACGGCGGGGGGGGGCGCCCCGCGGCGGGGGGGGGGGGGG
>NW_008238337.1:7459507-7488091 GCF_000691975.1 Corvus brachyrhynchos
GGCGCGGCTCCTGCGCGGGGAGCGGGAGAGGAGGACAAGGGGCTGACATGCTGCCCAGCGGCTGCCGAGCGGTCTATTGAAGAGTTGGGAGGGTTTCCCCTCTTTATTTTTTAAAATTCTTTTAAAAAACATTTTTCTTTTTTTCTACGCCGCCTCCTTGAAGCTAGTAGCAGCAAGGAAAATAAGATGAGGACGGAGAAATAAGACGGAGATGGTGAGCAGATCGCTGGGTTGAGGGGATTGAATGAGGCTGCCGGGCTATTTTCTGAGAGGTTCTTGCAGGGTGTAGTACGTTTTGGGGTGATTTTGCATCACGATTCCGGGCTAGACTTCTTTGTTTGCTGAAGGTTGCTGGTTCAGGTTTAATAGCGTTCATCACTTTATTGTGAGATGCGCAACGAGGAGTTGATGTATGCGAATGCCTGAGTTACATGCGCAAGCCACACACACAAGCAACCCCTAAACAAACCAACGTTGTAATAATCCTGCAATATGATGGGCAGCTCTTGTCATGGAGGGAAGTCATTGCTCAGGTTATTTGTGGCATGCATAGGAGATGAGTCTCTTTGTAGCAAAGACCAAACAAAACTAACCCATTTCTTCACACATGCGAAATCCATTACAGACTTAAAAGCCAGAGTTAGGGGTTATTTTTTAATTTTCGCTTTCCCTGCAGTGTTGAGGACCACGGTTAAAATCTGACGTTTGTAGAAGTTGAAAAACTCTTTGAAATGTTCATTTCTAGTGAATATGGAATAGTAAAGACTGTCTTCCGTGCTTTCTCTCTTGTTTTTTTCATGTAGGCACTTGTTTGTGTATGTGAAAGGGGGAATTCTTATAACATGCACTTTGCTTGTTACGCTGTCGTGTTGTGCCTTTAGGTAGGTCACAATGCAAAACGTGATTCATAGCTTGTTAAAAAAACCCCAAAGCAGATTTTTTTTATCAAGTGAAGACCTGTTATCATACCAATAGCTTAAACCCTAAATACAAGTTTTGCGGGGGTGGGGGGGGGAGGGGTGGAAATAACCCTGCTGATTTTTATTAATGGAAATGCTTTATGGTAAAAAATCCTGCTTCTAAATGACAGAATATTGACATTGGCTCATTGTAACTTCCTGTGGATAGAGTGCTGCAATCTGCTGAATACACTAGTCCTTTAAAGGTCCATAAATTTAGACATATTTTGTTTACAAAATTGTGCAGGACTGCATGATGCAGTAGTAAAATCTGAAATTTTAGTGATTTTAGAGATGTTGCAAGGCCCTACAAAAGAAAAAAAATGCAGCTTCATATTAAATCTGCTATGGAAAAAAAAAGATTTGTTGTAATAAAGTAGTACAGGGTATGGATGGTGACTAAAGTAACTGCAAGGGCTGGAGAGTTTGGAGTTGGTATAGAAAAAATAAGTTGTGAACTATGTTGGGGTCTTCATGTCAGGTATTTGGATGGATGGCTCTTAAATTTATTTAAGCAGCGTCTCCGTCAATTCTTGTCTGAAATATTTAAATTATATGCTCCATTAGGCAGATGGTTTTATCTTCCCATTGCTTGGCTAAAGGAATGCATTAGGAAGCCAAGGTTTGGAAGAACAATAGTTTGACTGCATAGTTTCACTGCATGGTTTATCCTTGTGTATTGTTCAGAGATCATAGATTGTATTTTTTTTGACATTGGTGATCTTTATAAAGTGGATTTTGCTTATTTTATTTTTATGCCATAGTTGCTCTCAACATAAATATCTGAATTTCAATTAATATAACCATAATTTTGACTTACTATTTGGCTAAAATAGATGGAAAACAGTTCCCTTCTTAGAATTTAATCTATTAATTCAAAATCTCTGCAATTGATTTCAGTCTCAGAAAGTTTTTAATATTGGAAGAACCAGTAAGAGGTACAAATAGAGGGAGTTTCCCATTTTATTGAGTTAGGACACTGTACTAGAAATCGCAAAATTCCTGCCTTGTGCTTATACTTCAAATTTTGTACAAACTGTAGTTCAGATTAGATATCTTATCCTGAAGACCATCTGTATGCATGTTACAGTTATATAAAACTAAGCTTCTGTACTTGATTTTATGTAATGCAACACATTATATCTGCAGTGCTTTTGGTGGATCTTGGGTAGTGTCAGAATTGATACACTGCAAGGAAAACCTGTTAGAATTCTTGTGCTACCAGGTTTGTTGTTTGTTGCTCTTAATATTTTATTGTGTGAGTATAAATCATTGACACAAACATTTTAAACAAATGCTGTAGCAACTTAAGTGTGAGATGACATTTGGCTTGTGTCTTTCCAGTTTACCCAGAGTATGACAGTATTTTGTCAAGTGTGACGGCATCCTAATAGCCATCACAGTTACCTTCAAAGCAGTTAGGTCAAATTTTTTACTTTCTTGTCTGTCTCTACAGAATAAGGAGGGAAAGGCCAACTATAGGGTTACACCAATATGCATAGGGAAGGAATTTCACATGTGTTGCATGCAGTTACCTTATTCAGACTTCCTGTGTGTCTCCTGAAAATTAGCAATGAGATTTTTAAGATTAAAATCCACGTATTTCTAGAAAAAGTGTTCTTTCCATAATGCAAGACATTTAGAGTATACATATAATTTGACAAACACGTTTTCTTAGAGAAGGGCATCAGCGATACCATGGGTTTAAGCATTAAAATAAGAACAAGGAGATTTACAATTATTCTCTTAAATTTCAGGTAGGATGTGGTCTACCTGTGAGCTGAAGCAAGGCAGGTAACCACCTGAGCATCTGAGAAAAGAAGCAATCGATTTAGATAACGAAGTGGGTTTTAATTGCTTCAGCTAACTTGTGTAAAACTAAGCCAACCCCAAAAAACTGCGGTGTGTGCATTTTGTTCCCTGTTTGTCCTTTTCGCTCCTACCCTTGCATCTCACATGCAGACCAAAACAAACTGTAAAGCTACTTCTGGTGCAGTCTGCTGAGGTTCTAGAGGTCTACATTTTCTCCATTAGCTTGGGTCACATTTGTTTTAAATAGTATGTAAGAGAAACAGCTAGTTCTAGTGAACCAAGTTCTTTTTGTGACTGGTTTTGTGCAACGTTCTAAGAACAGACAGCTTAATTTAGTAATACCCAATCTTTTGAAAGCCTGACAGTCAACCCTCTGGCATTCACATTTTCAAGTAGCATTTGATGTGTTGTCTGTAAATGGCTAATCATTTCATAGTAAGTGGACAGCATCTATTACTCATCCTTAACTTATACAGACTGATCAAACAAAATAATATTTTGGAGTCCTGATGAGGCTCATTGATTGCCACTGTTTCAGGGTAGTCTGACATTTTGACCCACCAAAATAAATGCCTTTCTTGGAATATTGGTTAATCTTAGGGATAAAAAATGTTAGAGACACTGTAGGAATGTATATATAGGTGGCATTTTAAAATATTTTAATCTTTTGCAGAGAATGCAATTTAGTTAATGAAGCTCATACCTAGTTACTCCTCATTACTACAAAGAACATACAGTTTCTTAAAGTGTTGTCGTTACTGGGAGCTTACCACTGTTGGAAGGACTGCTTCTTTCTGAAAATAATGAATCTTAACTAAGGCAGCATGATACCCTTGAAGTGACTGGCTTTATTGATTTTTTTTTTTTTTTAACTGGTTACTTTATCAAAATCTGTAAAAATTGACACTGCACTTATATGTATTTTGCTTTGTAGTTACATGATTTTTGTCCCACCTAGATAAACATCTCTTTGAAGGGTATCTTGGTCTGATTCTGCAAGTCTTAATCCTCTATGATCAGCTGATGTTAATCACCATGAGATAAGTTGAGTGATTTTTGACTATGGTCAAATATATATGTCATATATTTTGACTCTTTAGAAAGAGTAAAATTGTAATATTTAGATAACAGATTCCAGACTGAGTGGTCCAAGGAAGTAATTTTCATCCACCTCTTGTGTGGTGGTGATGCTGCTGCTGGCAGTGTTACAAGGTACTGAGATCCATTGAGAACATATGGGCAGGGTTGTGCCTCTCTGTCTCACTCTCCAGTTTATATTGGACTGGGAAGACCTTTCTGTTCCTGAGCTACATGCAGTATGCTTCATCTCTTCAGATATGATGGCTTTCTTAGACAATTTGGGATATTTGTTCCATAAGGTCCTTGACTGGGTTGTCAAAATCTTCTGTGCATGCTTCAGTTGGTGTTATTTATAGTTATGCTTTTTCTGCATCTTGGAGCACAAGCATTTTGTTTCAGAAGCTGCGACAGGGTTTCCATGAGATACTGTGCAGATATACACCAGTGCACCACTAATCTATTAGCTTCTGATTTGTAGGTCAGGGAGGAATTGAGATTTTGCTATCTAAGCAGTATCACCTCTTTGCTGCTTCAGTGCTTACATGACATCTCAAGTTGGCTGAAGATTAAAAGGACACTGTCAAGGTATCTTTTGCAATTTCATTTTTATTATTTACTTTGTTTGCCTTGTTATTGCTGTCATAAGCCATTGGAGACTTGAGGTCTAGTGCCTTAGCAGCAGGCCTTTGTCCTCCAGAACAGGTACTGTTTAGCTGCTTGTGGTTTATTTAAGAGTTGTGAAGCACTTACTGTCTTCTGAAATGCATTACTGAAGAATTACAGCTTAAACATTGCAAGCAAGTGAGAGGGAAGAAGTGAGTAAATCAGTTTGGGGTAAGTCCTGAGATTTTGTCATTATGGTAAACTCAGAATATTTATTATTTTCCTAATTTCTTTCAGGACCTAGTAGTTTGGAGTGTAGCATTAGCCATCAGTGCTTCCTTTGCACGGTTTTCTGTGAGAGTGGGCTTTTGTTATCAATTGTTATAAATTCCAGGGGATTGATAACAAGACCTGCATTCTAATTGGATATAGTTGGAATTACCTGATGAAGTAATCTGTATAAGAATTCTTACACGTGCAGTGGTATTGACCAATTGAGTTGCTGGGCATATCTTTACAGGATCTGGGCTTTGTGTATCACAAATGCCTTTTTTCTGTTCTAAGCTTAGTTATCTTCCCCTCCTGTTTCTGCTCTCATAAAAGGAATGATCATGGGGGTTTTCTGTACAGAAAAATGTTGCCCTAACTTGTTCCTGTATGAAAAAGTCTTCTCTTAACTGATCAACATTCATTGCAGTGTAAAATTAGGGAAACTAGAGCTACTGTTTCCAGTAATTTAACTGCCTCTTCTTCATCTGCTCTGGTGGTGGAAGTCATACCTATGAGTTGGAATACCTCTGTGGAACCTTCTCATTACAGTAAATGTTCTCTGTTTAATTTAGGTTATGTAGTGATAAAATTTTAAGTAACTGCTATTCAGAACAGTGACAGAAGTGATGGCGCAGACTTTTTTTACTGCATTATCCTGTTGGTAAGAAACTGTATTGCAATGTTTCACTATCAACAGTGTCCATGGCTACTGGATTCACAGCTTGATGAGAGCTGAACGTATATAATGATATTGGATAATCTCATTTTTGCAGGTTTTAAATGGGAAAATTAAAATCTTTTTAACAGTATGCAGAGTAGCAAAGCTTGCAGAGATTGCCCAGAGGAAGGAAAATTGCAGTGACTTAATACATGGTTTATAAAGTGCAGGCTGTCTTGGGGAAGGAGAATCTGAGATGTGACAGTTAAGTTGGGGTAGCTACAGTAACTTCAGGCATGTCAATTAGAGGCCTGATTTAGAAAGGGCAGCCACTTCTGCATGTGGATTAAAACAGTGGATACAGACAGACTTCTCTGGAGGCTGATCCAGTCTGTGATGTTGAATCAAGTCTTCTAACTGGCACTTTGTGAGCATCTCTCTACTGAGTAGCAAATACAGGTGTTTTATGGAGACTAGCTTCCAAAATTAGGAATTTAAAAAAGTGAAATAATCTAACATTCCTTCTACAATTCTTAATCTGATGCAAAGAATCTTCA
The DNA here is from genome assembly GCF_000691975.1 of Corvus brachyrhynchos. Classification (NCBI taxonomy): domain Eukaryota; kingdom Metazoa; phylum Chordata; class Aves; order Passeriformes; family Corvidae; genus Corvus; species Corvus brachyrhynchos. The sequence goes on from NW_008238337.1 coordinate 7,465,447, forward strand.
GTCATGTTCATCAGTAAAATGTCAATAACCACTCAAAAAACTTTGATTCAGTTTCGCATAACAGAACATGTATTCTCATGGTCCCAAGGTATTGAAAACTGTTATTGTATGCAGGATCCATAAATTTAGAAGTTTTCCTGAATGTTTAAGGCACACACTCTTTTGCCTGAATAAGTATCGCATTTGACTTTATTTTATCAATGTAATGTCAAGTGAAGTCTCAAACATGAACCTTAACTTAAACTGGCAGTGTTTTGCTTCTTTGCACCACGGGCTGGGTCATGCCATGCTGGTATAACTTCTCCTCGTATTTTTAGACTGGTTCTTTTTTAATTCAGTATGACAATACAAGTAGTGAGTTATTGATGGCAGCTAAAGTGAGACCATTATGACTGTAATCAATAACACACCTGCATAGAATAACAACTACTACCGGGGACATATTTTGTATTGATTCAGAAATTTATGCTGTCTCCACTACACCCAGTCTGCTACTTCCATAATTTATGTAATAAAATCTCTACCTTAGAGAAGCTGTTACTAAGTTAAATACCAAGAAATGATGACATATCAAGATGTAAATTACATATTGAAGATTTTACTACAAGCAGAAACATCACTTTCTAAATTCCTGTGGGTTCTGATTCAGGACCAAGGCACTTCCTTACGGCAGGCTGAAAGATAATGGAAGTCAAAACCTGTGTTCCCTCTCCTGAGGCAGTATTTTAGAGGTGGAGGGTAAGGCACTGTTTTTAATGTGGTGTGACGATGGAAGATTATCGAATTGTACAATCCATAAGTTTGAAACCTCTGTAGGTTACCACATTTTTTTTCCTATGTTTCATTGTGGTATGTTCTTGCAGGTGATAAACAGTCTTCAGCTTTTACAAACTACTTACTATGCTGATGGTGGGGTTTCTGAATCCCAACCCATGCTCGTCTATCTAGTCAAGGAAACAAATGCCTCATTTCATTTATGATGCCACAAACCACTTTCTGCTGTTTGAGAAGCAGTATGATAACTCCAATTTTTAGGAACTTTAGTATTTAAGGTACTGAAGAACTCATGTTAAACAGAACTGAAGCTTGCTACATACATATAAAAGGAACATGAAAGATTCTTGGTGATATTTATAAATTAATTGATACCTTGGCTGAGAGGTGTCTGTTAGGAATTTAGGCCCAAATTCTTAAAGTGATTTAGGCACCTAGTGCCTGTTAATTTCCATTGTATTTCTTTCCAATATTGTCACTGAAACCAAGGGTTTAGCTTTAGGAATCCTTTTAAAAGCTTAGATCACAGGTTTATAAACTTCCTTGACTTGTTTCTTTCAGGTTTGTGTGATTGTTACAGCTTTTTTTTTCAAATAAAGATGGATTAACTTGGTAAGATGTATTGACAGGTATATTTAAATTATTGCAACTATTTAAAAAATGCAGTTGTAGATCAGTTTAAGATAAAACATCAGTCACCACAGACTTAATGTAAAGAAGCTTTGAGCATAAAACTTGATTTTTGATGTCAGCATATATGACTATTTTTATACATTTGGATTTGAAAGACACAGTCATTCAAGAAACACAAGAATTCTATGGCCTTTCTCACCATGCTTGTTTAAAACTGCGCAGTTTCGAAGGCATTTAGTACATTCCCAAAACCTGAGAAAAGAATTGAGAGGTACATACAACTGCAGAGAGTTTCAAAATACAGAGTTTCCATTTACACTGTAGTAAACTGTGTAATTAGGTCCAATCTCCGGTGGAGATTGTGTAATTCAGAGAATATTGAACATCCCCACTTGCTTCAGGCTGTCTAGTGGACTATATTGCCCACAATTAAACAGATGAATGCACAAATAAGGATAGGCATCCTTCCATCCAGTTCTAGCTATATTTAGCAAATTCTTCTCATTTCCCTCTCTGTAGGAGGGTGATGTTGGTAATCTTAACATTGGCCAAGAGAACTGTCAGTGTCTTAAACTCTGCCCTACAAGGTGTTTTACTTTCCCATATTGTTTTCACCTTGTGTTTGCTCCCTTTCTTTTGGATTAACCGTTTCTATGTCCTAAATGAAAAATTTGCTTTGCATTGACCATCTGAATGTAGAAAGAAGTAGAAGGTCGTTCTCTGTGGCACAAGGGATTAGGAAGATATTGAAAGTTTCACAAGTTCAGTGTTCTGAAGTTTATTAAAGATACAACAAAGGCTGGGGAGCAATGCAAAGAAAACTCCTTTTTATGGAAACCGAAGGTGTAGATGGTGTAATTTTTTACGTTATTTTATGTGTCACTGTTTCAAGAACTACAATGACTCCTGTTAAAATGCAGTAGCCTATGTTGTATTACATTTAGGAAACACAGAATTGGGCTGAGAGAAATCCTATAATTGGCAGTAGACATTTTAAGCATAAATAAGACTATGGATTGGCTTATTATAGGTTTTATTTTTTTTGTACTGCAGGCTTACTACCTGTGCAGTAATGAGTAAATACTGCTCTGTTTTGAAGGTGCAGTGTTTAGCCAAAGAAACTGGCTACTGATCCTGGTAGTGAAAGAACTTAACAGGTGCCAAATGCAGATGTGTTTGTCGCAGTAATGCAGTTGGGAAGAGGAGGCTGTAGGGCAGATTTGGTGTATATGGGATTGTATTGTGTGGTTACACCAATGATGCAGAAAGCAAGGCCTGGGAGATTAAAGTAATGCAGAGTATAGTTTGTCATGGTACCACAAAAAGAGGGAAAGACTGATAAGAATTACAGGATAAGCCCAACTACTTCATGTGAAAAGAGGTTAAAGTCTAGGGGCAAGCAGCTGGTCTCACACAGGAGAGAGTGATATTTTAAAATTTTAAAAATTATTTTTTCTTTGAAGTACTAAGCCAACATATTTTAAAACTGTAAAAGCTTAGAAAACAGTAATACAGGTATTTCTGTTGTTTCAGAAGTAGACAAACTGTGGAGCTGTAATCTGTAGGAAAAGTACTGATCTTCTGAGAGTTTCTGATTCTGGTTGAAGATGTAAGGATAAACCATGTAGAGATTTCAGAAGCTTTAATGTCTACATACTAGTTCAATTAGGAAAACTAGAATTTCCCGTAGTGTCTGATTTAGATGCACTGTCTTCTGTCTGTAATCTGTTAAGTAATATCTGCATGTACCCATGAGACTGCTATACAGAGGATATAATTATTTTGTTTACCATTTTGAGATTGATGTGAATGGAATCAATACCAGTTACTTTGCTTTTCATTACTGAAGGCATCTGAAATGTTGACCAACCGTATCTTCCTTGTGTCAAACAGATCACAAAGCCCTTATATACACACCATTTGACCTTCTAGGACATTCTTCAAAGAACTGACAGGCTTAGCATGTCACTTTTTTCCTCACTTGAAGAAATTAAATCTAATTAGGAGGATCCTACTAATACAATGTAGATACAGATTACAGGTGCACAGTGTGTGTGGAGAGTCCAGAATGAAAATAGCTGTAATGAAGAAGCCGGGGGAGGGGGAAGGCCCTGAAATAGGCTGACTTAATTATCAGTCTTGTACTCTAAAATAGGAGACTTTAGTAGCTGCACTGATTTAAAACATTTACAGCAAGTTGGAAAATTTTGTTGGGGAGAAATCTCTCGGTGTATTTTCTTCTAGAGAATATAAAATGAGAAAGGCATTATGCACAAATGCAACAGTTGCACAATTTTAGTATTAGTGATTAACACCTGATATTTATTTCTCTCTTCTTCACCCAGGTGTAGTTTGACTGGGTACCCCTGAATTACTTACTTGTTTTTAGAGTGGAAGCACAAACAGAATTGACTTCTCCTTGGGAAACCTTTGACATTTCACTGGCTGTTAGTGTTGTCCTCCTTAACAGCAAATGTCACTTGAGACTTTTGTAATAGAGAAGAAAAAAAAAATGCTTGTGCATGCTTGTCATTTCACATGAAATCAAGTGACTGATTTCTGATAGAAATCTCAAGAGTATTGAGTCCATAAAAGTTTCTCTCAGATCCCCCTCAGAAATAACTGGGTTTTGCACATATTTTTTGAGGCAAGGAGTGTTAATAGTGGATTTTCTGAGAAACTGTTTAAAATACTTTTGATACTATAAAATTGAGAGAAACTTCTGAGTATGTACAAGACAAAATCTGCTGGTTTAAAGTAGGTGTAATATCTGGGACTAAAAAAAAAAAGTGAGCTTGTTTTGTGTGTCCTTGTGTGACTGGGGAATCTAGAGCAGTCATTGGAAGAAGAAGGAATCCAGCTCTCTGCATTATTGGACCCAGAGGCCATACTGTGTGATTACTAATGCATGCAGGCATGGTCAATAAATTTCATGGTTATACATCTCATTGTCATTTTTGAAGCTCATTGATTTAAGCAGCTCACGCTGATTAAGAATACTACAACAGGCAGCACAGCCTTATACGCTGACAGGTACAAAGTGGAGGAGTCTTATTTCAATCAAAAACTGAGGAAAAATTTGCTGTTAAGTGTGAACTGAATGCTGGAGCAAGTTGGCCAGAGATTGTGGAGATCATATTCCTGGAGATTTTCAAAACCTGACTGGAAAAGATCCTGAGCAACTTGCTCAAACTGACTCTGCTGTGAGCAGGAGGGTTGCCAGGTGATATCCAGGGGTGTTTCCAATCTCAGCTGTTCTGTGTCTACGGTGCAAAAACCAGAAAGTAGTTCCAGGGTTGCAAGACAATCTCCCTTTATGTTTCTCCCCAGTGGGGATAAGCCAACAGTGACTCTCCCCTCGCCTGTGCTGGTTGTGAAGGGGGAGCTGGATGGACAGAGCTGAGTCAGGCTGGGATGTGGCTGCAGGTCTGAGGGCGCCATTAGCAGCTGCATTTATGAGACCACAGTTTGTGTTTTTTAACCAGCTTGGTTGTATCTATTTAAATTAACATTTAAGGTCAAACTTCTGCCATTAGTGCAATAAAGAATTTTAAGAGGTTTATTCAAATTTAAGTGCTTCCACTGTCACTTTATACAGCTGGCTTCAAAGCATTTTGACTTACATTGAACATAATCTTCTAATGAGTTTTGTTTTTGCCAGGAGATACATGTTTCTTCCATTATCTTGTTTGCTTCTATTTGTACTTTGTGAGTAATATTTGCATTTACTTTTCTACAGTACCATGTTGGTAACAGCAGCAGGAAGCCATAGTTAGCTCAGCTGGAACATTTTGGCCTCTGGAGTTCTTGTTACTGCATTCAGAGTAAGAAATAACTGCCTGCTTATCTTTGCTTATATTTGGATACTCTCATCCCCTTTTTTGTTCAATATTCCTTTATTGGTTAGACATAAGACAGCTGGTAAGAATAGTAAATCCAAGTTGATTGTAACAGATTTTGTGTGACATTGGCATGTCTGTAACTAGGAAGATGAAAACAATGTGCAGTGAATATTTTGGACAAACTGAAAGAATTTGCTGAAATAATTCATAATTGTCCTGCCTGCTAGACTGGATAAACAAAGTGAAAATTATTTCCCTTTATTTGTGCACATTTTTGAAGAGCCTCAGAATTGCTGTGATGGTGTATTGAGCTGTATTTCTGCTCAGTGCTTTTTTGTGGACATATTTCGTGTTACCTGTAACTTCCATCAGTGCAGTCTTCCTGTGGAGAACATTTCCTGTGGCTGGACTGGGAGAGCTGTGTTCAGTTTGCACCTCATCAACTGGTCTGCATTAAAGCACCTTGAAGACATATTTGTAATATTAAAATAAAGGTGCTTAGCCTTTGTTTAAAATACTGTCTCTCTGGAAGCAGGTTACCTAATGAGCATGTTTTACTCATCTCATGGGGACAAAGCCTGAGCTGTTAAATTTGTGGCAGCAAAATGAAACAATTTTTGAACCAAGTCATCATTTTCAGCATCAATAGAAGGTCATGCCCTTGTCAGCTGGCATTGGTTCTGCATAAGGTTCCAGTCAGAATTGGCTGCCTTATGCTTAGAGCTGCTCTTTAAGAGACCTTCACCCGTCACTCTGTTTGGAGCTGCTGCCGTGGTGGGTCTATTGAATATTTATGAGACTTATTACGAGACTTCTTCTTGCAGTCAAGAGTGTAGACTTGTTAGTTCTCGTCTGGCAGAATGAAGTTTGTTCAAGCTCATGAAAGACTCTACTTCCATCATTTCTTCTCTGCTTACTGTTGTGTGTTAAGCCATGATACTGATTTAAGTTCAAAATATAACTCCACTTGTACTACTACAGTAGTTTCAAGGTTGGCTTGGTTCCTGAGAAATTCAGACCTTGCGGGACCTAGAGTTTGGCAGACTAAACTTTTTAAACAAGGTTATGAGTGAAGGCTGGAAAGCTTGTTCTCTTGCTCTGCTGCTTGATTTAACTAATGTTTTACTCAGCTGTAGTGTATAGAGATACCCAAAGTCACACTGAATCCTCACCCCTTGCAATTTTAAGAATACGACATTGCAAAAAGTTAGGGATCTGTTTTAATAGTAGGTGATTGTTCTCATCAGAAATTTTTACAGTATGCTTGAATTTCTCTTCCCATAAGCATCTTCAGATGATGGAAAGAGATGAATTTTTAATCAGATGTAAATTACCGGAATGTCAAAGGCACTTTTTGAGCAAAGTTGCTCACAAAAGAGAAGAAGTTATAACATACATAAATGTAAGTTATAGATAATTACAGTTTCTGCCTGAACTCTTCTCAGGTCTTACAGGCATATGTAGGTAGCAGGGTATCCAGATTTGTAGCTCAAGTGATACATTGCTTTATTGAAAACTTACATTAAATCAGCTTACTGTCAACTTCTGCTTTTCTTGCATCATCATTAAGAAATTCACTGATTATTTGCTTTTTTTTAAATATGCCATAATTTTCCACTTGTTTTGAGAGTAGAAGCTTTTAAAATGGCTCATACAGGATTGACATATTCAATTAAAAATAATTTTAGAAGTGCAGTTTAGGATTTATTGCAATGTTTTAAAATTTTATCAAGCTACTAGTGGCATTTTTTAATACATTTTTTAATAAGTATTGTCCTGTTGATGTCTGTTTAATATTATTTCTGCTTATTATTATAACTGCATTTTTTTTGGATTAGAGGAAATTGTGTGTTCATTTTATTCTTTGGAAAAATGTTTTTAAAAGGGCAAGCATTGGCAAGATTTTGCTTCTGACCTCTGGATTGAATTGCTCATCAGGCAAAGTCTGAATTGCTAATAAAAATGAAACTTTTGAGGAAAATTCTTGCCTGGGGTTGGATTTGTACTGATTCAACACATTTTTTATGATTATACCATCTCCCTCCATGCTGTTTCTGGAACAACATGACCCTTTTAATGAATTTCATTTTGTGACAAACTGAATTCCCATGTACGTGCTCTACTTGCTTGTGTGTTTTGTGTTTGTGATGCGGTTTCTCCTTTGTTCTGCAGCACTTAAAAGCATTTACTTGTCAAGAGTTGAAGATAAATAAAGCATCATGTTAGTAATTAGCTAAATTTTCGTTGTGTCATCCTAAAGGCAATGGAATTACTGTATCAAGACATAGTGTTGTCTTACAATTTGTAAATTGTGAAATGAAACATAAAATTTACCATGGAAGGTGACGACATGTGGGGAGAAGATACGGATTTTTGGAGGCAGCCAAATGCTGACTTGCTTACAAGAATTGTGGGACAAACCCCAAAGTCTTCCTTCATAAAAGCAGTCTGCAGGTAGTTGTGTTCGTATTTCTTAGATGACTTAAAAAATCAGTTTCTTAGACATAAGAAGCTGTTTTTCCCACTGAGTGCACTTACATCCTTTGTGGATCTGAGTGTTAGTCAGTTTTTCTCTGGTGTTAGTGGGTTCAGATGAGGCCTTGTGGGTGAGCACTCTTCATCCAGAACAGTAAACCCCCTCCCCCTCAACAAAACAACCCCTAATTATTTGTGATATTCATTACTTAAATCACTGCTGTAAATCCCTCTATGTCAGTGTGGCTGTCCTACAAATCCAGTGTAGCCAGCAGTAGAAGGGCCAATGGTCAGTGGTGCTTTGGCATTGTAGTGCTGTAGCTATACTTGGGCATTTATTGATTGATTGATATATTTATATAATATATTTATATATAATACTTATATATTTTTTCCTCTGTGTCTGCCCAATATGTAGTGATAATCAAGAATTATATGGTACTACCGTTCCAGCTTCTTGCTTTCTTCTTGTTTTTAACTTAAACATTCTGTAGAGAAATCTGAGATCTAAAGTTTTTTAGATTTTAAGTTTAGGGTAAAATTTATCCTCCTGTCAGCCCCAGTGCTGCTCGCCTGTAGTATTCTACACTGAAGGTGTGACTTCCAACTTGCAGTGTACCTATGGAATTGGGTGTATTTCTAGCTTGGAAAGAAAGGCAGGTAAAAGAGTTGGAAATTTATGATATTTGGAGTTAAACATAAAGAAAAAATTGATCAAAACTTGGTAAAATGTAGCCCAAGAAAGTGTTTGTATTCCTTGGGAATTAAAACTTTGTATTACTGTTAACTTGATATGAAAAATGCTTCAGCTTCCTTGTAACTTCATATATGTTTGTTTTCTTTAGAAAATATTCTTTTGTGTATGAAACAAGTATTAGGTCAGTGAAACCAGGTGTATGATCCAGGAAGAATACATTTAAGCAAAGAGAAAATAAGGAGAAGCGTCTTGGCTATTTTTGCATCTCATTATGGTACACTTAAAACAAGTGATTTTTGGATTTTATGACCCAGAGATTTCAGTTGAAACTTTTCCACATGCTAGAGCATTCAAACCAGATAGAGATTTCAGCCTTGAACTTTGATTTTGGGAAGCAGGAACTCTGCAGGCTGACGAAAGCCTTGACTTGGGGTGTTTTGAACTAGGGATAGCAGTGCAGTTTTGGCAGGTGTTTGGACTGTATATGGATGTTGTCTTATTCCTCAGGTCAACAAGCTTTTAGTTACACTGGTTACAGAGTTTGTTCAGAGTTTGATCTGCCTCTTATGTTTTCCAGGGATATCCGTAACTGAGTTGTGCTTTATGAACAAGGGGAGGGGCCTAACAACCCGCCTGAAAGGGTGGTAAGGGTTGGCAAAATTTCTTACATATACTTACATTTCTTACGTTATTACGTGTGTTTGTGTGTATGAAATCAAGAAAGCAAAATTGTCTGGGACAGTAAATAGAAAGATTTAAAAAGTAAGTCTCACAGTTGACATTCTTTAGCCAACAATAAAGTGATAAAAGGCTAAGTTCTTTTTATAGTAACAGCCTGCAGTGACCTTTCTCTCAAACAGAAGGACTTTTCAACTGAGTATGGCTAAAATATGCAAGAGTTTGAATTAGCCTGCTTGGAATAACAAATCACCAAATAAAAACAAATGTTTGTTTTAATCAAAATGTAGAATGATCAACTGCATATAATGTAGCTAATAATAAAGCTTCCAAAACTTTATACATGGGCCTTTTCAAGATGTTTTGTTCTGTCTGGCTTTTAGACAAGAGGTGAACTGACTTCCCACCTCCGTACTGCCCTTTCTCGGCCCCTCAGTTTTGTGTTCAGCTGTACAGACAGATTTCATTTGGGGTTGTTCTCAGAGCTCTGTGTGCAGAAATCTGTGGCGCAGGAATGTTGCACTGTTCTAAACTCAGTAGTTACCCACAGGCATGGTGGGGTGTGGGCCTTGCTGTGGCAGAGCCTCCTCGCTGTAGGTGAAGGGCCCTTGCCAGAACAACACAGTCAAAGTAGGCAAAGACCAAGCAATTTATTAATTTGTATGACTTTCACTGATCTGAGAAGTCATTACTGAGACCTAACCAGGCAGAAGTTTCCTTACACAAGGAAAAGTCATTTACATTGGGATAAAGGAACATAATTTAAAAAGCCTGGTCTCTTAAATTACTAAAACCAGAAGACAGCTGTCTAAATGAATAAAATTGATTGAATAATTCAAACTTTTAAAAGCTTTCATTTCTTTTTATTAGTCTCCTTTTTAATTTGTTTTAGGGAAAGTACATTTTTGGGTAAAAGATGGGAGTACAGTTTACACAGTACAATCAAAACTGAAAGCTACTGCTTCTGAATATCCTAAGCAATACAGAAGAGGTGGGAGATTTCTTAGGGGATTTGTCACTGTAATAGTCAACCTGAGGTGAATCTTGTAGTGTTTAAAGCAAAGGAAAATGATTGTAGGGGTGAAAGGGAATAAAGTGACAGGAACAGAAGGTGTTATCTCTTACCAAACAGCCTGACTGCTCATTCAAAATTAGGTAAAAAGGTAGCAGGCAATCAAATGAAATGTTGTTGGTAGAGACATGACAAACATATATGTCATTATTTTGCAGTATATTTGTGAAGGAATGTACAGCTTTTAAAATCTTTATGCTTTTTCTACTCTGAAGAAACAGTACTAATTGTCCTATCATTACCAAAGGGCTTTTTTACAGAGTTCATGTCTAAGACTGATTTCTCGTTTCAGAAGTGAGGTATTCTTGATATTCCTTTTAAAGAGTATGTCACCCTTAATCAGGAGAGCCATACATTTTCAGAATGATGGTGCTTTCAGTTTATTGCTTCTCAGCCCTAAAGAATGCTGGTCATTACAAGTGCAACTCATTGACTGAGACTGCTAACTTATAAAGCAATTCTAGGTTTATTTTGATTGGTTATTGGTTTGTGGCTTTTAATGATGAGATTGAATTGCCTTTCTGTGCAATAGACATTGTGGTGGAAAATCTAAAAAGTTGGAGCCGTTTGGAATTGCTCTTACTCCCACTGAGGTCAGCAGTAGCATTTCTGTGGCTTTCAGTGGGAGTAACATTATACTGTCTGAATGTGAAGACTTTTCTTTCAAAAAACACTTACAATAGTCTGCTTTAATTAGGGTTTCATGAAAACTAAGTAACTATTGTACTATTTGTTTATGGATAAAAAAGGTATTTCCTAAGTAGGAGAAAGAAGTTGTAACCATTTCTGTTGTGCCAGCATATTGGGTTTCTTAATACCTACAGCTCTGAAAGTCATTGTACCACAAAAATTGGTTATCTAGAACTGTTTTGATTATATCCTCCAGTGTGTTTTATTTTATTGTCTGTAGGAGTAGGTCTGAGCAGACAGAAGGCCTTCTCACAAGGGAGTGTTGTGGGATGAATACTTATTGGAGTAGTGGTAGACATGGCTAAATTCTGCCATTGCAGGTATTACTGGTCATGTGAACAGGGAATCTGGACTGGAGAGGAAGCATGTCAACTCCTGAATACATGTAGGTTTCAAAACTGTGTATTAGTTCTCAACTTTTAATAAAAGGTTAATTATTAGTAGTAGCATTTTTGCGGATGTCATTTAAGAAAAAGGTTATTTTTTACAAAGGTAAACATTTCAAACAGTGAGATGCTGTATTTGCTATGCAATACTGTCATAAGATTTTTTTTTTAAATCCCCTATATGAAGATGCTGTTACAGGTGAATTTGGCATATAAGCTTCTAGCCCGTGGTTGCCCAGAAATGATTTGTGAAACATGAAAAATAAGTGCCTTTTCAGAAATTAATACTAAATAGTCATCTCTAGAACTGTAGTTGTGTGATTTAAATGGTCAGTTTTGCTTGTGGTATACAAAATGGAGTTGACTTGATTTGAAATGTGTTCCAGACTGCCAGATTTCAGACCTCAGCCATCCAGATTGGGTGTTTTCAAGCTGTTAGAAATGATGAATTAATCTTAATTGATGGATTACTATACATTAATCAAACTCTTACTTAATGGACTTGATATTTCTTGTGAGTAAGCTATTTTTTTAAAACGTTGTCTGTAGTTAAGTTTATTAAATTAAGACTTGGGCATGTAAGAGTCTTTGTCACATACAGGAAGCACAAGATATGACCCAAATACTCAAATTAGCCAAAGTTAGCATTTTGTTTTATAAGCATTTGCCACACAAACAAATCTGAACTAAGTAATTTTAGAAAGGAATTCCTCCTCCATATAGTGTACATTATATGTAGATATCAATTAGGTATTTTTCATCTGTAGCTCTTGGAAAATATTTTTATCTGGTTTATCTGATGCCAAGTATATTTATCTCAAATGGGAAGTTTTGCTATTGTCTCTGCATGACACGGTTTACAAACTAAGTCTGATGAGTTTGTGTTGTGTGCCTGAGAGTTTACCTCTACATGGTTATCTTTAGTTAATGATCATACAAGCCTTCCAGAATTGCTGCTGAGTCCTACTTTTGCCTTCATTGTTGTCCACACCGTGGTAGTGCCTTTGGTGGTGTTGAGTAGATGTCAAAAAGTATGTTGCATTCTTGTGTACAATATGCATGGATTTAATTTCTTATATTTCTTGATGGAAATTTGGAATCACTTAATTCCTGATTTAAAATGGTGGGTTATTATAGCTGGTGAAGGGGTCAGTGGCTCTGACCCAGGAATAGGTGAGCGGTCCGGGGAGATGGTCCCGAAAGGAATCGCCTTCCCGAGGCCCGGCATCTTCCCTCAACTGCTGGCCAGGAGGGCCCGTGCAGAGGCTGTCAGCTCTTTAGTGATTATCAGCTCGTGATTCCAGCTCAGCTCTGCAGGGCAGCCTCCAGGCCAGACCAGGGAGAGAGACGAGAGGCTCATGTGGCTGGTTCCCCACGGAAGGAGCTTTACTGTTGGTCCATCCTCCAGCAAAGGGGAAAGCCAGGGATGACAGCTCTCTCTGTCCCACAGGGGCAGAGGGCTTAGCTTTTATAGGGATACAGGGGATGGGTGAAGGCCAATGGGTTACAAGGGATCTGCATAGGGTCTCCTAAAGGATTGTGGGTCTGTCTTTTCTTGCCGTGACCAAAGAAATGTTTGCCTTTCCAGGGAGCCCTGCTGAGTGATTACACAATCTCAGCAGAGATCCCTCCAGGGCAGGGGCTGGGCATACCCCACAGTGGCCTGTTTGAAAGCATGGGGATTTTGTCCTGGTCCTGCTTTGACTCGTCTTGGTTTATTGATGCCAGCTGGAGAGTTGAGCTCTTTCACTTAACCCAGATGAGGTCTGGATGATCAGCCCCTGGGATGTTGGAGTTGCTCCCATACATGCTCAGGTCTTCTCCTAACAAAGATGACAGCAACAGGAGCAAGCCTGGTGCTCTGCAGCAGTGGTGTGACAGGCTGTGGCTATTTATTTTCCTCCACTTCACTGCGCAGCTACATAGCACTAACAGAAGATAGGTTGTATTGCTATAAATAGTATTTTATGGTTTGATCAGGTATGGTTTAAAAAATTATAATTTACTTTAGTGAGCATCAGTACTTCTGTAATACTGATTGCTGAAACAGGCAGATTTTTTCAGTAGGGTGTCTACTAAAAGTTTGCAAAATAGCTTACCTGTCTGAAGTAGAATTTCATTGAATTGCCTGGCTAAGGTTGGCCTTAGAAGTCTGTATGATACATCGTTGTGTGCTGCCTTGCTCTCTGCTTCATGGCTTGGAGAAAACCTGCTTCATCTGAAATGCGTTAGTATTCAAAACCTGGATGCTCTTCTGGACTCAAAGGACTGATAATCTGTATTTGGGATATGCATGTGGAAACATGCTAATGTACACCTATCAATGGAGCTGTACATCTTTGCGCACATTAGTATTGAAAACAAATATGCAGCTTCTGATCCTTGAGCTCTATCTGGCAGTGTTTCCATTCTGGCCAAACATGCGATGCAACTCCTCTGTCATATCTTTGCTGGCGTATTCCCAGATGCCATACCAAATTTCCCCATATGGATCCAGTGAGGAGATTAAAAGTTTACAATTTAATATGTACTTTCATAGCAAGAGTCATGGTAGGCCTTTTTAATGTTCATTCAGTGTTCTTGGAGACATCTCTGGCAATAGTGGAGTAAGATGGGCACGGTCTATTAAAACTACAGTGAATAAAACTTTAGGACCCAATCTCTTGATCTAAATTTCTTACAGCAACATCTCTATAGAATTGACAAGACATAAATATTAGACAAATTTTCTCTTCTTATTTAGATCCATTAAAGGCCTTTCCAAGTGGATAAAGGAAACTTAGATGATGAAAATAATTAAACAAGAAATTCAAAGCATTAGCTTAGAAAAATCTTACAATACCTGCCCCTTAGTAAGCCTCCCCTCAGAAGTATATCCTCACAGAACAGGTACAGATGGAATTGAAATGCAACCAATTTAGCTGCTGCACCATCTCATGGTGACTGTTTTTAACTTTTTCTTCTTTATACTTTTTCTTAAAAAGTATACTTTATAAAAGGCAACAGGCAGTTTTATTTGGCTTTGGGTACTTTCTTGATTTCTTGTAGTTTCAGTATTATTCTTCCATTGTAAACTTTCATGCCTTACGGTAAGCATTGATTTTTTTGAATTTTTTTTTTTCTTTAAAGCTATATATGGTGTATAAATTGGTGCTGGGTTTCAACAGGGATGTACATGGAACAAGTCTTCCAAAACTGATTTGCAGCTTTGCTGTAGAAACTTGTTGGAAATTGTCAGTAAGAATTTTGTGAGACTTTTTAATCTTGCACAACTTCAGTGTAGGGTCTTCCTGTTAAAAACCTGATGACTTTGTTGAATTTTGACAGAGGTTCTTAAAATGCCTATACAGCGAAGTCAAAAGCATTTAGACTCTAATAAAACAGTCCCCTTTGCATTTTAGATTTAAAGCTGAATTCTTCCTCCATCTGGAGTGTTATGCATGAACAACTGCAGAGATGCATTGTCCGATGAGAGTTCTGGCAGGGACTGTTTCCCTGGAACAGTGCTTTCAGGAGCAGAAGGGAAACGTGCCCTGATCTGTCTCAGAAGCTAAAAGCATCGCTTGTTCCTCCTCTCCTTCCTGACTGGAATTCCAGTAATTGTTGTAGCTTTGGCATCGCCCACATCAGTAGAAAGGGAGACTTTGTTTCTTGCCACTGCTTCCTACCATTGCCAAGATGGATCTTGGGCATTTTTGACTGGGGATATGAGGGCATATTTATCTCATTAAAATGATCATTATCATATCCTATTGTTGACATTATCTTCAGCATGTTCTTTCTTTTAATTGAATTGTAGCCTATTGTATGGTAATTCTTTGCTTTCCTAAAGTATTTCTTCTCCTTAAGATATCTGTACAGAATCCGAACTGACAGCTGACAGAAGACTGACTTCATAATGCTGTAATGGATTGCAGTACTTCTTGTGTTGAGCATTTTTTCTCTTGGCACTAGGCATTTGTGAAAATACTTGCTGGGGATTTTTTTCACATTTTTCTATATACATGTATAGGATGATGTTTTGGCACAAAGATGTAACACTTCATTTAGTGACAAAGATAAAATTTTCAGCATTCTTGGAGGAAGTTTGTATTTGTTTGATAGTTGCACGTCACTCTCAGGGTATTTTTAGATAACAGGGGGCAGCACAAAGATTAGATGCTTTCCAGCATGTGTTAATGCAGTATTATAACTTTCAAGAAGTTTTTTTTTAATGGAGCTGAGTTTAGAAGGATGTTTGGAAACAGCCTCGTCACACATGTCGTCAAGGTCAGAAGGGAGAGAAAGCAGACATTTCAACGTTCCAACTAAATTTTATGAAAGGACTGTAGAATGTAAGTGCTTGCTAACCAGTGAACTAGTCTCTTCATGCCTCTTGAACAGTCCTGCAGTAGAGATGATGCAGTTTATCCTGTTCCATGAAATTTTTAGCTCGCACTGCTTGGGACTTGAAGGTTAAACTTTCAGGTACTGTAGTTGATAAAAGCCGCTGATTGATTATGAACCCAAAGTGGCGTCAAGAAAGCCTGGAGGGCATGGTGTGGAAGAACCCCTAAGTGAGGTTGGGAGTGTGTTGTCTGTACTTGGAAATCCTCTAATGGTTTATGTAGTGGAGAACAGAGGTTCATTCTTGCTGTTTATAGACAATGGAGGCTCTTTTGGCATTTTTATCATGTTTCTCTACCATCAGTTCTGGAGAAATGTGAGCAGTTGGTTCCATGTTGTAGCAGCTCAGTGGTGGTGAATACAGCTTATTCCTTGGAGTGCTGCTTTAGAACACCTTTTAATTTCAAATAAACATCCAACTGAAAAACACTTTGCTGAGCACTGGACCTGATTAACACTACCATTACATGTTTCTGCATGTAGTAATTTAAGCTTGTTACTTACAGTTTTGGGAAGCTGACATGCATGTTGGTAGCATTCAGTTGTTAATTAAAAAACACATAAATAAGTAAACATCAGTTAGACTAATATTATGCCCCCAGACCTGGAGGTGTGCAGCCTCATCAAAAGCAGACTTTCTGTAATACCCCTTTGTGTGCCAGTGACATTGAAGGATAATGCTGCTTTATGTTATTCTTTTAACATGAAAAAAAATTCTGCTGATTTATTGGATTTAGTCCAGACTTAAACCGCTGTAGAAGCATACTACTGCTGTGTAAACCCTTTCTACCAGCAGGTGGAAATATATATACAACTCATCCTTTGACTTATGTCTGTCTTTCACTGGTGGATGTTTCTCTCCCAATCACTGAAGCTGAAGGTTTGTAAAAATTCTTTTTAAAAGTTCAACATAATAGATCTTGCTGTGCCAAAACTTGCAGGTTCTTCTCATTAACAGAAACTGGAGAGTCTAGACTTTCTGAAAGATATGAATACTGGAATAATGTTCTGTAATACCCACTACAGGTAATTAAAAGCTGTAAACCATGGTTAAGATGTCTGTGGTATGTTTCTGGAATGATTTTCTGTGGAATGGATTTCCTCTGTTGACCCTGGTACTGCTGTATTGCAGTAACTATGCCTGTGGTATAGTACTAAGCCCATATAAGCATGGTCTTTGCTATGAGTTTGTGGTTGACACAAAGCTTCTCTGGCTTTTCATGGCAGTCTTTGCTGTTTGGAATTCAGAACTAGTCATGCTATTTTGGCACAGTAGGACATTTAATTGAAAATAACATCACAGAAGTAATACTTCCTGTTAGAGTTTACATAAGATATGAATTAGATCCTAGCTTTGTATTTGGGATCGAAGTTTTGTACTATTTCCATTACTATATAAATGCTATATGGTAAAGAGTTGCTATTATTTATGCCATTTCAATGGAAAGTCAGACTTTCAGGGCAGGCAGAGTTGTGGGATAATAAGCTTGACAAGGCACTAGGTGAGATATTGTAGATCCAGTTATTAAGTACTAAGAGACTGCAGAAGACTGTATTGAAGTCAAAAGAAGACATCTTAGAGGCATTGATACTTGATGTTTAGAAGGCAAAATCTAGAAAGGAATTTGGAAGGCTTTGAAGTCTGTAGCTGGATGATGGTGGAAACAAGGGATGGAGTACATGTCTGGAGTTACAAAATGGCAGAAAAAGCTGTTTGTTTTTATAAAAAGTGGTGACATTTGTAATACGGCATTCAGTTCTATTAAAGCTACATCAAAGGAAGCTAAATAAGAAAACCCATGGGATTTTGAAGATACCATTCTGGATTTCTTTATTGTCTCTAATCCCACCCAAAGGTGAATTCCCAAATGTGGGAGATCTTGCAAGCTTATACTGTGTTAGGTGACTTACGAACTGAGCCTGTACTCAGTGGTGTGCATGATTTTTCTGAGTTGGAAGGAAAGAGTTACAGACAAATGTAGAGCCTGTGGAAAAAAGGTCTTCACTCACAACGGAATTTGTCAAGCAGACACAGATATGCCGTGGAATTTTTCACACTTGCTAACGGCTAATGGACTGTCTGGCAGGTCAGTTTAAGTAGGAAGACTCTTGCCTTCCTTTATTCTGTATAGCACCATACGAGGAGAGAGCATTGCTGCATCATCCAGTGCTTTTGGGGTGTTACATTGAGAACTGATCACACCCTGATTAACTTGTGAGAGCAGGCAGCTCACAGCATAACACTATTCTTTTTTTTAAATTTATTTTCCACTCTTGTTTCCTGCTTGATTAATATTACAGCTATTTTTGCCTGAAACACAGAATTATTTCTCTGTACAGTTCTCATTGAGAGATCCAAAGGGCTTCTTTCCTAGTATACCACAATTAAATAGGAAAAGGTTATCTAGCCTGAGAACGCATTTAAAAGGAAGGTAATAAGAATATTTTCTCAATTTTTTTTTTTCTGAATAATAATGTGCAGAGATTACATTTTGCGTCGTGGTCCAAAATCCCGTCAGTTCTTCCTTGGCATTTGAAGAAGATGGCACTGGAAAACAGTGCATATGGGTTGGGGTTTTTTTTATTTCTATAAGCAAGTTATTTTGATGTAATGAATAGAAGCCTATCTTCTGTCAGAAAGAGTTGATCAAATGCGAATTAAATAACCCGACTGTATTAAAGTCTGTGACTAAAATGGTAACTGTTAATATGATTCATTCAAAAGTGTAGGTATAAAATACAGTAGATAAAAAATTTATCTTGGTCCACTAAAGTCAAGTTAATTGGAAGAAGGGCAGTGCAGGAGCAGGTGGCATTTTGTTCTGTCATATTGTGACCACAGGGTGTTTCAGAATAGTTGGAGTTTGTTAAAAGGCAAATTTTGCTGGAAGGGATAAATGCAGGATTGTGTTTTGTCAATTTCTAATAGGAGTGGAATTTCATTAGCACTACTATTCATTTGTGTTGTGGGAGGAAGAGTAAAATAGATTCTCATTGACTTAAAATGTCACTGTCAATTCTAGCTGCTGGAATTCTCTGCAGTTTGTTGGCTGAATGTGTGAAAGAAAATATGACTATGGGTCAGCCCTGTTCACTCTAATTAGGATCCGTGAGGTTTTGTGTGGGCTTACACATTTGTGGGGTTTAGTTGTTGTAGTTGTATAACATTGTGCTTTTGTCTTTTCTTCTAACACCCACACACTCTTTGCTTTCTGATAGTGCTTCATATTTATTTCTGTAATGCAAACTGTCCTCTTGATTGCAGAAGCATAATTTGTTGTGCCTATACTTCATACCTTTCTGTCCCTGATCTCTTGGAAAGTCCTTGACGTTTCTTTGCTTTGTCTATCCAACATAATGTTTACATGATTTTCTTGTCCCACTGCTGACAGTTCTTTCTTCAGCGTTTTTCTCAAACTTGTGTTTAGCTTCAAAGAGCTGAACAACAGATCTATGTATCCTTATTTCTCTCTTCACATTCATTCTTTTTCTGTTCTGTCTTTCTAAGCTGTGTTCTTGTCACAAATTTCAGTATATTCCTTATAGGGCAGCCTTAGCAATCAAAGTCTGCATACTGCCAGAAAGATATATATGGTTAGTTTTTGCTTTGGCTTAAACAGAAGAATTACCATCTCTGCCAGTTTCAAACACATAGACTTGCAAGCTGGCTACTCAGTCCCAAACTCCTTGGAATAAGGTTTCTTATCTTCTTTTGTTTTGGTAGAAATACTTAGTAAAGATTACTGGAAAATTCCGTCCTCCCTGCTCAAAGTGACAGATGATATTGATATGGAATTTCCTGCCAGTTGTTACGAGCAGCCTTCAAATTATGGCTGTCATGAAATTCTGTATTAGTGCGCAGTGAAGTGACTCGAAAATGAAGGAAATGAACTCAGAAATACCTGTTGTTCATCTCGCATTCAGGAGTACCACATTAGCTGAAAATCACTTCAGCCTCTTGTGACTTTCTGGCCCTGTAACTTGTGAAGATAAAGTGCCATTCTCCTGCAATCGTTTTCTATATGTTAAAAAAGAAAGTTGTGTGAGGAAATGATTTCATTTATAGATGATAAGTTTCCCCATCAAAATTTGTAATAACTGCGTTATTTTTTCCTGATTGATTGTAAACTTGCTTAAATTCCCTCTTCCAATAACCTCAAAGGAAATTATATTACCAGGAAAGGTCTCATTGCTTGTTCTCTGATATTTTAAAGTTACTATCATTGGTGTTCTCTACAAGTATTGAAGACCTCATCTTTACAGGTCTTTGAGGAAGAACGAGGTGTCCCTGCAAACACTTGCATACTTCCTCCTTGATTCAGAGAGAAAAGTTTGATGTCTTTGTAGGAGCAGTTGTTAATGGCAGTGTATTAGACACGGAGAGTTATTTGTCTAATTCCAAAAGAGCACATGTTAGACATAAACAATTACAAATACAAGTATTGTTAATCCCCCAACTGTTCCTACAGTAGGTAAAGTCTAGCACTCCCTATTTTAAATATGGCTTTAGTTGAACTACTGCTTCTCAAAATATTTCCACTTATCTCTGAAGTCGTAATTATGGTATTCATCATATTTGAATATAATTGCTGCACTTTGCATTCTATTCAAGTCATAGGAGTTCAGTAAAGAATTAATTTCAGCTATTGCTTTCTTGCCTACTAGAATCTGGATTTGGACTCCATCTCCTTTGGTTTTTATCAGTTACAGTGTAATGTTTCTAATGAGGTTGTCTCATGTGTAGAGTATTACTCTAAAATGGAACTAGACATTTACAAAATAATAAGTAAATACCATGTAGGTGGTTATAGGTGGTTATCAGGTGCACAGAGATTTCTGGATGCAGGAACTGCAACAGTTCCATGTTAATCCTATTGTAGACAAATTCTCCTAAATTATTTCATCTCTTTTGAGAAAAATATTCTCTCTGTATAACAAGACATAATTAATACTTGTCAAGTGTTTGAGGTGCTGTGCTTAACAAAAGGTATTGATGGGTAATTACAAATATTTATTCTCCTGGGTGCAATATCAGTGAGTATAACAGACCAGTAATAAACACATGCCTCTCTCACATGTCCTGAAAGAACTAAAACACTCAAAAAAGAAATTGGGATATTTAGAGACTTGTGCTCCTGGTAGATGAAGACTTTATGAAGCACTTTCAAAAGCTTGATAACTGCAGTAAACTACAGATCCATTAGCTTGTTCACTGTGTGCTGCCAATCACACAGAAATTGGGACGAAGCTTTGAAGTAATGTCGGACTATATAATAATATTATTCTGTGCCTTTTTGGAATGTGTGACCTCTTCACGGAAAGAATTGCACATCTGCACTCTAAAGTAGATATTCTCAGTTTGGAACTGATTAGAAAAGAGTTGCTAAGCCCAGTCATTTTCTATCACAACCACAGTGATTTATGTATTTAAATGTAACAGATTTCCTCCTAAAAATAATTAATGTTTGTTTTTTGTCCCTCTTTATTTGATTTGAAAAGGCTTTCAGGATGTTGCTCCTCTGATGGATAGAATTGTCCTGATTTCCACCAAAATGAACATCACAAATAGCTCCTCATTTTAGAGCAACAGACTTTGAGCTCACAACAAAGTGAGAACTTTAATGGAATGTGACGATGCTTGACCTTGTTGTCCCTGCCACCTTTCTCTTTTCCTTATTTCTGTTGAAGAAGAGAGATTGAGTTTTGGGAGAACTTGCTCATGATAGCTTTCTCTCTTGCTGCTTCCCCAGTGCTGGGTAGTCTCCTTTGCTGCTGCTGAGCCATGTCTGGTGCTCTCTTTGCTGTGCAGTGACATTCTTGCTGCACACACTGAACAGAGAAATGTGTAAGTCAATAGAGAATGGGGCTGGGAGGTTTGTGGAGCATCCCGAGCTCTCCCCACCAGCCCAGGGTAGAGACAGGCTCAGCATATGCTGAGCACAAATCATTCTAAGGCTCTCTGCACATTTTTCTCTTCTTTATCAGTCTTTTACTGGGATGCTGTGAAGTTTCTTAGTCCTTGGTATTATTTCTGTGTGCAGCCTTGCTTGCTGAACAATTGTGGCAATACCAGAGTTCAATTCAGCAGTATTTCTTCAAGAGCTTGGGTCCTTGACTGATTTGTAGAGGACAAATGAAAAGAGCAATTGCAAATGGGTTTCTGTGCTATTAAAGCTCTAAACAGCCTTCCCTCTTGGCTGTGTGTCAGATCATACCTCAAGGAGGGATGGGTGGGCTATGAACCTTAAAAAGATTTAAGTACTTAAGTGCAGGGTCAACTTGTCATTTCAGTGGCTGTCTTAAACTGGTCTCGGAGTGCTCAGCAGTAATGATTTTCTTAAATATTTTCAGGTAGAATTGAAGGTGGTAATTGAGTAGCAAATGTTTTGAGTTCTTACATTTCTTAATAATATTTTCCTATAATTTACTTAAAATTTCACTACAGAGCCTCAGTTTTGGATTAATTTTAAAAAAGCATAGTTGCAGCTTGTGCTGTGGGGAAGATTTGTATCTAGTATATCAATAGCTGCACAAAAACCGGTAAGCCAGAGAGTGAACCAAGTCAGGAGAGGAAGAGGTTGTTAGGAAGATCTTTTAGAGGAGAGATATTAGCATACAACTTCCTTCATTAGTCAGCTATTTTAGGGTATTCCATCAATGCATAACATTAATCAAGGGAAGGGGAACTAGCTTGTGGCCTCTACCCTGTAGATCCTTGAGACTGTGTTACCTCTCTTCCCATACAAATTTGTAGACTTCACCTGTTTCTGGAGCCATCAGTTCTAGCATTCTGCAGCACTGGCCATTCTCCTCAGTGCCAGCCCTCTTTCTTTTTTCTTTATTCCTCTCAGGTGTGTAGAAAGCGGCAAGCTTGAATTGATTTTGGCAAGAAGCCATAAGAGTTGATGCAAGAAGGCTGTCATCCTCTGGTACACAGAAGTGGTTTCTAGATGTGAAATCCATACCCTGATCCTTTGTTTCGCCCGATGTTTCAGTGACACTGCTTGGGTTC